>NW_013665869.1:716514-741830 GCF_000517525.1 Limulus polyphemus | reverse complement strand
CTACAACTAAATGTTGAATTCCTGTCAATTGCACGAATTCAGGTTTGAATAAAAACATTTCAATTGAATAATTCTATAAAGGTCTTACAATGGCTAATTCCCATACACTTGTAACATTGACTCAGTGGCTACTTATGTAGGGATTTTTGTAGCCCTTCTGACACCAGAATCAGAATAATCAGCAGAAGATTTGGCTATTACACTACTCGCTGGTTCTCTACTTTATCAATATTTTAAGGCTAAACTGAAGGTCTTAATAGCTTTTTAAAACCTCAAAAACCAAAGTCAGGTGTTTATAAAAGTCTCTTAGATTGTTCTAAGAAAGATTCAAGACCATTATGAGCGATACATAATATGCATCTGCCATTTTCTTCCTAACCCTTCCCTACATACTAAGCACTACTGTGCTTAGTGATAACTAAATGATGTTTTTGGATCCAAATGAACAACAAACCTTTGGGATTCCAAAACAAGTAACACTTATCATAAAAGTTGAAAATGTGTAGTATCTCCTAATTCCTATTAATTATGTCAATGTAAAAAAATGTTTCTGATAAAAGGTATTCTCATTGTATTCATAAGTCAAATGAATGTTTGAATCTAGCTTTTTTTTTAGTACATTAACAGAATACGAAATAACCTTCAAACTCACTTAGCATGTTTTCACATTTGCTTTTCCAAAATTATCAACATATCCTTTATACTTGTTCCCGTAGATGTTCTATTATCAAGAATTCTGATGGACCAGTAACATTCAAAATTAAAAGAGAGTTTACCTGTTATTCAAAAAACTTACTTATATCTTGAAAGATATGTCAGTGAAATGGAAGGTTTCAGAATGAAAACATAATCAACATAAGTTATTGTGAGTAATCCAAGGTACAGTCCTTTAAAATGTTTCAACATTTTAATAATTATAGTATCAAAATCTGAGTATATTACAAGAGCTTTTTGTAGTAAAAAAGTTTAATGTACTTTGAATGGGTAAATTTAAGTTTAGAATTGGTATTATGTTCTCAATGGAATTTAGGTATGCTTCTTATAGCTTATATAATTAATATTTTTAAGAATTTTATTTACAATTTACTTCTTAGTAATTTCGATATTTGTCTTTCAATTAGATTAACTGAAAAGAAGCATATATACTGTGAGAGAACTACTGACACAGATAATCAAATAAACAGTATGTAACTTTACATTACAGTTACTATTGATGTGTATACAGTAAGATTTCATATCATAAAAATGAAATTAACAAAATCTTCACTAAAATCTCACTTCAAATATAGTTTTAATAATAACAATATACAAGATTAATTATTTCCACAAAATATCACACTAATGCTAGCCATCCATAATTTACCAGTAAAAGACTAGAGAGAAGGCAGCTAGTCATCACCACTCACTGCCAACTTTTGAGCTACTCTTTTACCAACAAATAGTGGGATTGACCGTCACATTATAATGCCCCCATGGGTGAAAGGGCAAGCATATTTAGTGGGGATTTGAACCTGCGACCCACAGATTGTGAGTCAAGCTCCCTAACCACCTGGCCATGCTGGGCCTCACACTTATAGCATTACTAAATTAAGGTTAAATCAGGCCACACAACAAAATATTCTACCTGGAGATTCAGAATTCCTGGATAATGCAACAGGTAATGGATTTTGAACAAAGTGATTCATGCCTTCTCTGGAAGAATTTCTGGAGCACTCTTGCCCCCACTCCTCTTCAAATTTGGCCCTAATTTAGAAATTCATATTTTATTAGGTAAAAATCCGTGTCAACATACGCAAAAAATAGGCATTCAAAAACTTCTGTATTTTTTAAACTTTATCTCAAGAATGTTACGCTAGATTAAATTCTTACAGATATATCACACACTTTTATCTGTAAGCAGAATGATGATACAACTTACATATGTCATAAAACTGACTTGATAATCTAATATTATAACTTGAAGAGATAAATGAAGTTATCTTTGGTTTGTTTTTTCAGTTCTAAATGTGAATATCCAATTTAATGTTTGAATACAGTGAATCTTGATGTCTAGGATTAAGCATAATTGCATAAAGTTTATAATGGTTAATATTTCAGTTTAGCTGTTTGTATTTTTAAAATTGGAAGAACCTGTAAATAAATCAAGGAGACATACCTTTCACGGACAGTAATGGAACTGCTTGGAGATGCGACTCTTACAGACTGCCCTAAGAGTTCTGGAGGGTAAGGATTTCCAGTTACACATGGCAAACCTGGGAGATGTAAACTTCCTGATGAAGTAGGTAAATGAGATGTAGGAGTTTTCAGTAGTCCATAATGGTCCAAATACATGGCATCTTCATGTCTGTTATTCCCACAATACAGTTTGTATTACGATGACAAGTTAACCATTATTTTTTATACTATTTGCTCTACTGTTGTTAAATACTAAAAATGAATGAAAATTAAAAAATGTTTGTTAATGAACCCTATCCAAACAATAACAAACATGTACCTGTATGTATGATGTGAAAATGGAGGAGGTGGTGGTAGAAAAGTTGCTTGATAAGGATATGACACTGGATGTTCATAAGATGGAATGTGAGCTGGAATAGAGCTTCGCACCCCTTCAACATTTCTATAAATCTGAAAGCCACTGGAAGATACATGACTCTCTTCAGACTCTCTGCCAGTTTCAGTTCTAATAGAAAACAGATACAGCTTAACAGTGAAAGTTGCAATTCATCTTAACTGCAGAAAATGTAATATTAACCCTACTGCCCCGGGTATCCTTTACTGCACATGACACAAGGTTTTGGTGTCTAACATTCAAAATTCTATTAAACCAATTAGAATAGCATAAAATCTTAGCTAATAATCCATATTTTAATAGTGTACAAGTTTTAAGTTCTTAATTCTACAAGGCAATATTTAAAAAAAATCCTGAATTTCCACTAGTGTGACCCATGTGACATTTTCTCTTAGTATGTCATCATCCCTTATGAATGCCACAAGCCTTCTATCTCCCTTCCATTGGAACTGACTGATTCCAATACATCTCTTATGCAAATGATCATGCATCAACCCTCCATCAACAAGAGTATGTCATACTCTCAATGAGCATATGACTCCCTCTATTCCATTCTACCTTTGAAAGCATCTGAAAGACATACCCTAAGATGAAACAGTCAGATTCTAAGATTTGATCTGGGGAACTGCACCACTTTTGAACCCGATAAACTCTTCACCCGTGGTAGAAAGATATCATATACATATGGGCAAAAAACAGTGGGGCAAATCCAACTGGGAGAGAACCACGGCTGGAAAGTGATCCAAACCATGCAATATCTATGAAACCCAATCCCAGAAATTATAAAAGTGGGTAAAATGAAAAAGATGTGCCCCCTTGGGTGTGACGAACCATACTGATGGCAAGTCAACTACATACAAAACCCATGCCTCTGAGAACCGACATCTAGACAGGGATAGAATGAGGATCATACCATCGGTAAATCAACTACAATCCAAAACTCAGCTGCCAGGTACTGACATCCATGTGGGGTTAGGAAAGAGGATCATGCCACCAGCAAGTCAACTACAACCCAAAAACCAGGCCACCAGCAACCGATATCCATATGGTGGGTAGGAAAGAGGATCATACTGATGGCAATTCAACTAAAATCCAAAACCCAGCCATATGGTGGGGGTATGAAAGAAGATCATAGCATCTTCACCTCAAGTTCACGAGACTGGAGGGAATCTAGTCCCCCCTCCCCAGACTCATGAATGGGGCACATTTGAATATGATAAATTGATAGATCAATCCGGGAACCCAACATCCAGTATCAAAAAGATGTCTATATAATGTAAATCATCTACCTCAAGAGTGAAATTGACTGGAACCACCCCAAGCACATTAACATCCTTGGAATAAGAAACAGCAGAGAGGGAAAGAACCATAACAATCTGTAATTACCTCTGCAATCCAATGCAAATAGTGAGAGATGAACATATCATGAGTCATCCACATGCTCAACTGAAGAAGTACCTCCAAAAGATGACAAAGATGAAACGCCAATAAAAAGGTAAGGTGTTGAAGTGAGTGAGAAGACACTCAGGACATGTATGAAAGGAAGATGATAAAGAGGAAGAAGCCAATCAAATGAAGAGCCGGACCCAATTGGTGAAGGAGGAAAAACATGAACAGAGGAAAGTTGCCAAAGGAGAAAGAGGTATGAACGAACACCATAGAAAGAAGACGTGTAGGGGATATAACAGAGAAGAGGATGTACAGGATGTAGCAGTCTATCTGGATCAGGACAAGGATAAAGATGTGAAATGGAAGGGAAATTGGCTAAACAGAGGAGTTATCCTCGTGACCCGCCGAAGAATTAGGGAGGAAAAACAATCTCGACAAATGAGAAGATATGTAGTAGGATAGAGAGTACATGAAACATTGACAGCATAGACACTAATGTCCATATGGGAAGGTGAAACAAGGAGCACTGGGAGAGTGGTGCAAACATAGGCAAAGTGAGGCAGTGCAGGACCATATTAGTATGGCAGAAGGGCAGTCTGCCATGGTGAATAACAGATCTGGAAGGAACACATCCACAGGTAAAGTGCATGAGAGGTAAACAGCTCCAGGCTCAGGAAAAAATGATAGGTGTTGGACAGGACTGCCAAAAAGTCCAAGACAGGAGACTAAAGACCCTCGTTCCAAAAGTCAGGAGAGAAAATCCACATGATTAAGAACAGTGGATCAATCAGGAGAAAATCTTGAACCCAGAAACCAACAACAGAAAAATTCTATTTATGTTGAGAAACTTCCAAGAAGGAAGGGCAAATAAAACAAGCCAGAAATGAGGCTAACCATCGGAAGAACCCGGATCACCTCTCCAATGACCAGAGGAAAACCAGGTATGAAAACAGAAGATAGGAAGATCTGGGTGGTAAAGAAGAGAAAAAAGAGAAAGAGAAGAGGAAAAGGTAATGGAGGACGAAATTGGAGAATCCACAGTTGAGGTGGTCAGGAAAGAGCTATTAGAAGGACTGAACATGGAGTGTCATGGATGAACAAAATCAACAGGAGAAGGAGGAGAACGGGAGGATAAACAAATGTGTAAGTCCAATGTGAGGAGTACCCCACTGAAGATAAAACCACTGAAAACAAAAGGATCGAGAGACCACTCCATCAGCTAAATGTTGTCTGAACAGGAATCTGATCCACGACAAAAGACAAGATCAAAAGCAGCAGGAACATGACATGCATTGATAGGAATATCGAGCATGTGGTCCCAAAAAGAAGATCCAGCATATGAATGCAGAGGGATGGAGAATGGGTGCTGCTCTGGTGACTGAGATACAAAAAAAGCCGGAAAGGATCATTACCAGACAATTTCTGGCCAGATGGAGAAAATAAACCAAAACATGACCTACAGCGAGAAGTTCCAGGACATTGATAGGATAAGACCTCTCAGCCACAGACCAAAAACCTCAAATCTTCCAGTTGATCAACTCACACCCCCCATCCTGAAGAAATGTGTCCATGAAATGTGGAAAACTAGGTGAGGTTTCATTGCAACCCAGAAAATCCCAACTACAATGAAATCATGTGTGTAAAGCGAGAATTGAAGACAACAAACAAGCTAACTTGGAGGTAATAAGGAATCACTGAAAAATGGGAATTGGATACAACATAACCTGAGAAGTTATGTCAAAAAACGCCATATTAGACCTAGTTGATTGTGCAGGAGAGGAAGAAATTCAATGATGTAAAAAGGCTATCAAATCTTCATCAGCCCAAACAGGTTCAGCTTGTTCAGGAGTTAATTTAACATAATTTTCCAGTCTTTATTTTTCTCACACTCGCATATTTGACATTAAACACTTATACCTCTAGCACTATTTTCACACACCACAGGTGGGGAAAACCCTTTGTTACATTTCTCTGCTATTATCAATCATGAGATTGATTGTTATATAGGTCAGTCTTCTTTTAATTTAACATAATTTTCCAGTCTTTATTTTTCTCACACTCGCATATTTGACATTAAACACTTATACCTCTAGCACTATTTTCACACACCACAGGTGGGGAAAACCCTTTGTTACATTTCTCTGCTATTATCAATCATGAGATTGATTGTTATATAGGTCAGTCTTCTTAATATTTTTTCAATGTAAAAAAATAAAAATAAGAAGGAAGATACCACTTTTTCTGATCATTAAACTTCATTATAGCCGTGATTCACATGAAGAGCACCAAAAGAAAAAAATATCTGAACACACGAACTGTCAAATGAGAAGGGATAATTCAGTAGAATGGAATAAAGGGAGTCACATGCGCCATAAGAGTATGTCGCCCTCTTATTGGCTGAGGGTTGACACATGATGATTTGCATGAGAGATGTATTGGAATCAGTCGATTCCAATGGAGGGGAGATAGAAAGCTTGTGGCATGCGAAAATGTTTTTTGTATATAGAGGGCATCACCGAACGAGAATAGCTATTTGTACGAGTGGAGGTAATATTCTGTATCAGAAATATGGAGTTCCTTTAAAAAGCTTACTTACTGGGTGAAACAGGAATTACCAGCCAATAATAGATGAACATTAGATTACTGTAACATGTAGAATACTCAATGCTTTGCACACTATGCAAGCAGTCTTTAGGGAGCCAACCCCTATATTATGTAGGAAATGAAGGAGTAAAAAACAAATCAATACACATACTAATAGATTTTATTACACCCATTCATAGAATACATTAACTATCAGTCTGGGGTAAAAATGTCACAAAACAAGTAATAAAAAATATTTTGTAAATGTAAAATGATGTAGAGATGGCAGTGACAAAAATAATGCAAACAAGAATATATGGGGACAATACAGCTATACATAGATCATCCCTACATGACTTTCAATATTAAAATTTAATGTTACACTGTAAAATGCATACTTGACTATAATTACTGCAGTTGGAAGTTATATATTCCTGACTGTTGGTATGCATTTTGTTTATCATAACATCATGGTCATGCAGAGTAGACATCAATGTAGTGTAACTAAGAGCCAAGTACTTGCATACAAGGAAAACCATATTGAGTTAAAACATGTCTTGATTATTACTCACTATGAGGTCAGTCAATTCAACTGACCTCGTAACCATTTCGTACTGGTGTATTTTACAGTGTAACATTAAATTCTAATATTGAAGTCATGTAGAGATGATCTACATATAGCTGTATCATTCTTATATTTTTGTTTGCATTATTTTTGCCACTGACATCCTTACATCATTTTTACATTTACAAAATGTATTTTTATTACTTGCAAGTTATTATGCATCATACAACTAAACAACTTACCTTTGAAGAGAAGATGGGGGATGTCTAATGATATCGCTGTTCCCATAATACAGTTCTTCTCTCTTGACACCACCATAATAACCACTGTTTGTTGTTCTGGATGTAGATCTATCGATCTTGAGGCTTAATGGCTCCATTAAACTACTTGTGCTGCCACCTTGTGAATGCCTTGATAACTCAGCATCCTAACAATTAGTAGTATACAATATCACCGCACTCAAACAATACTTGCTCACATACATTGTTAAATGATTTTAACTTGCATTATTGTAAGTGTACATCACAGACTCTGCAAAACTTTGGAAAGTCCACCTTACACATACTCTCCCCTAAGTTTACTTACAACCAAAAATTAAAATTAGAGTATGAGATTATGTTCAAAAGGAGAAAATTCAAGTCTCTAGTTGCAACTGAACCAGTGAAGCCAAATCTAACAATGTTAAATCTCAAGTAACAAGAAACTTTACCTTGTTTTTACTCTCAGTAGTGTGAGTGGCATAGCTTAATGTTGGAGAGACACTAACTGCTAATGAATGAACCAAAGGCATGGACGACTGACTACTGGTCAAAATGTGCTGTTTAGGAGTAGTTGATCGGTGGGCTGGTAATGGTGTGGATACAGGGCTGACAGGTGAAGCAGCAGTTTCTAGGGGGGTGAAGCAGCAGTTTATATTTTATTCCATTCAAACCATTCATGTTAATACAGATACGTATTTATAGACAACAACAACAAAAAAAAATCCATACTCTAATCCCTCTTTTAATATAACATTTTAATAGACTGTAAAACAAAGACAAACACTTGATATAAATTTGATGTTTTTCAACATATTTTCTAAAAATATATAACATTTGATTAAAATGCATAAATCAAAAATATTAATTTAACCACAATCTGACAACTTAAAAACGAAACACATGAAACAAAACATATTTAGATAAATGAAAATACTAATGAAAAATAAGAACTCACAAAAACTACACCCAAATAAAGAAATATTTGTAATTACTCTTTCAGATCCTGTTGAGATGGTTGACAACAAGGCATAATAAGAAAGGTTTTGGAACACTTATGGGTTCCTTCAAACATGCAACTTTCCCCAAATCCCTTCAAAACATAATATTTAAGGCAAAATTTCCAATAGTAAAAGTATTTTTGTATTATTCAGATGAAGCTTGTGAACAAACCTTACATATTTTATCACATCCTAAAACAAGTATTGTGTATTTTCTCTAATTAAATTTATTTTGTTACATTGTAATTTTAAGTTTCTCTGAAACAATAAAATTTCTCATTGTGATTGGATTTTGTTTTAGTCAGATGCTACATTAATAGATAATTGATGAAAATACATTGTAACTAATTAACTTAACAGTATATATTTTAATCAAGAAGGTTCAGGGTTACATACCTATGACAGGATCTACAGCTTGTTTTGCAAGTTTCCGCAGTGCTGCAGCAAAACTTGATGTACGGGTTGCCTTAAGAGCTGGGTTGTTGCTAGTTGTACCATATGACACAATAACACTACTAGCATGAGATGAGGCATAGTCCACTGGTGATGATGTCTGAAGGTTCTGATTCCCAGCTCTTTGTGGCCCACTAGAGGAAGGCTGCACTGTTCCAGAAAGAGATCTAGACCCATGAGGGAGTCCTGTAAATGTAATTTTGTGATTACTTTTTGAAAATTATTAAAAATACAGATTTATGTTGGCACTAAGAACATTGATACAAGAGGACTTGAACTTTAAGGATTAATTTGGATGCAAATGAACAAGTGTAGAAAATCACACTGCGTTGTACAAAATTAATAGCTGTTAAATTATATACAAAAGTTATGAAATGTTGATTTGAGTAGTTCTGCATATTATCTGATAATGTGAATACCACAGTGCAATCTAAATACCAATGACTGTTGTACACTTAATATCTGCTAATCTAAATACCAGTGACTGTTGTACACTTAATATCTGCTAATCTGAATACCAATGACTGTTGTACACTTAATATCTGCTAATCTAAATACCAATGACTGTTGTACACTTAATATCTGCTAATCTGAATACCAATGACTGTTGTGCATTTAATATCTGAATACCAGTCAATGCTGTACACTTAATACCTGTCAATCTTGATACCAGGGGATACTGTTTTGTATCTGATAATCTATATGTAAGTAATATTATATGCTGTAGTATAAACCTGCTAATACGAACACAACTGGATATTGTATTATGCAGTTTGCTCCTTTGAAAAAAATAAATATAACATGGACACTAAAGCATGACTTCTACTAAATTGAGTATCTCTGATTGTTACACACAGGCCATGTTACATCGAGTATTTGCAGCCACTGAGAACATTTTCAAAACAAACTACTGTAATTCAATATTATCATAATTTATGGTGAATCTGAGACATTTTTTTCAAAATTCCTCCCTCCCTCCCCCAAATAGATAAATAAAATATTCTAACAATTAAGTCAACTGAACTGGTATACCTTTTAGAGATTTCTTCTGTTACAGGCTGGTAGAGAATACTTTCCAAAACGAGTATATATATCAATATAGAGGAGAACAAAAAACAAGCAAGCAATGGATAATGTCTCTTGAGAAGGAAGTCTAAAAACAATTTTTTGTATAAAATATATTTTCATAAACAGCTTCAAACAACTAAATTACTCACAGAGTTCATCACATAATCAATAGATGGTGATAAGACAGATTCCCTACTAACCTGTTATATAAAGAGGCAGTGTCGAGAGGAACACTGTGGGTATGCTTTTTATCGTTTAAAAAAGTAAATCTTTTTTTCTAAACATAACATAAATTACATAACAGAAATGTATGTTGAATATTTGGTCAAATTCCTTGACTTTGTAAACAAAAACATTTAAAACTATAATAAAAAACAACAGCAACAAAAAAGTGGGGAACCATTTCATAACAATTTCCATGTACAGTAAAAATATATGTTATCACCTGCCATTTTACCAGAGGATTTTCTCAGATCTAACTTATTAGACAACTAGCTCTGTAAGCATGTGTCTTAAGGACATCAAGACCAGCTGCAGTATCATTTCAAAAGCATAAGGTTGGTGGCACATTTCTGCATCGAGAAATTCATGTCTTATAATTACACAGCAAAAGTGTGCAGTTACATATTGTAAGTAAAGGGAAGTGAAAATCATTAGTAAATTAGCCATCTATAGTTATAGCTGTGTGTGTGTTATACAACCTAATCTTAGCCCAACCACACAATTACATGTGTTTATAATATTAATATCTAAACTTAATATTTACGTAAACATGTTCAACCTTGTTTAAGTGTGCATAACACATATTCCATAAAAATGCAAGTTATATCAAATTGGCTAATATAGGAAACAGCTAATAAAGATAATTATAAGCACTTTTTTTTACGTTTTTAATTTTATGGTTCAAAAAGTGAACGATTTTAAAAAGAAAACCATACTTTATAACAATTTACACGAGCTAATACAATAGCATATCAGAGTAGATACAAGAAAAAGTGACAAGAAACAGGTGACTAGTTACAGATCACATGGCAATAATGTGAATGTAAGGTAGTTTTTCTTCACGATTTATGGTTGCCACAAGCTTCTTATCTAATAGAAAAAATCTACAATTTTGAAAGTGGACAGTAAAGCAAAGGTAAACTTCAGTTACTACCAGACGAACATGCTGACACCAATTAAACAGCATGGAATTCCACCTGTAAGACCAGGACAACAAGAAGGTATGACTGCATCTTATTATAAGCTATGCAATTTCTTTCTACAGATTTTTGCCAGATCATCACCAAAATTGAACAGGATAACAAACCAAATCCAGGGAGAGACCTAATGAGTTTATGATTTTGAATTAACCCCCGGGTTAGTTAAACACTCACCCATGGGCTAAATTAATATTGATACAAATGTTGTTCATAACCCATCATCAAATGGCTAATTGCTGAGTGCATGATTCAATCTTTTCATAATGCACACTTGAGGTAAGATATTAAAAATAAAACTAGATATTTAAAAATTAATTTGTTTGTGTCTCATTACTTCCATGCCCACTTTTCATTACACACTAAATTACTATGTCAGCTGGTCAGTTTAAAACATCCAATCAGAGCACCGTTTCTACCATAAAGAATGAAACTGGTGTTCATGTCAGCTGCTTTCCCCAAATACTTGTGAAAAGTCACCACATTACACACCTATGGACTTCTGTGCACTTGATTTTGTTAATTAAGGGTGTTCTTGTGAAGGGTCTATGAGAAGCTTGCAAGATTTGCACACTAAAAAATGATAGATAATTGTGCTATTATTTTGCTCAACATGATTGGTAGAAATTGTGTCAATGATTTTCCAAGCATTTTTTTCCCAACTGGTCCACAATTATCGACTTTGTAGCTTCATACGTTGATATATTTCAAGGTAAGACTTAAAGGAATTACTAAATGTTATAACTGGTAGGCATTAATGGTGCATTGATTCTCCATTATAAATTAACATCAAGATGTTAATTGTATAGCATTTACTTTTGTTGCATGTTGTTTTTTTAATTTGTGTCTTTGTTTGATATTTTACGGACAGGAACAAATTTAAGATACTTTTTCTTGCTAAAGAACTTGAAGACAAGAGTCAAACTCAATTACTTTCACTTATGTGGGAGTGGGGGAGTTAACATAAAAAACTTTAGAACAGAGGTAATCTGCTTTTATGTGAGAAAAATAATTGTTTGTCTTTCTACCAGTGCAAAAACTTACAATTAGATTGTTATGTGTATCAAATATTCTGTGTATTTATTCAGTCATTCATCTAGGAAATGCCAGTGAAAAAAAGAGCTTCTCTTAAATTTGCACATGCTTTTTTCAGTAAATAGTACCAATTGATAAGAAATTATTTTTAAATGCTGTTTATTTGTTTACTTTTTTTAGATTTAGTAAACACTGTATGTAAAAAACACTGGAAATTTGTGTAGCAATTAAACAGTATTCAAGGTTAATGCTTTCATTTCTCTTTATTATTAAGCCAAAGTCCAACAGTATCAAACAACCAGTCTGAGAAATTACATACACTGTTTGGAGAAATATATAGAGTTGTAAACTAAATCTGACAATACTCTTTCAGATCAAATGCGAGTGAAAATCTGAATTATAAGAAATGATTCTACATTTGTTCTAAATTATTATTTCTTTTCTCTTTGCTGATGCAGAAAGAAAACTGAAATAAAAAGTTTAATGTCTTTGTAATTCTTAGACTTTCAAAAAAAAGGGTGTGTGTGTGTGTGTTTTTGTTAAGCATAAAACTACACATTGAACTAGCTACCTGTGCTCTGCCTACCTCGATATCAAAATCTGATTTTCGATGAGGTACAAAGGGGAGACATTTTTATACTTACACATAGACGAGCTGCTATCAAACAAATATAATTGGTTATTGAGAAAATACGAAAGTCAAGCATTGTGGAATTCTACAAAGAAGCTGAGAAAAAATTTTGCTATTGTAAAAATCCTAATACCCAATGAATTGGGTAATTTTTCAACTAAAATGATGGATATATATTATTCAATATTGAAAAGATCCCAATTCTATCCTTGGTTGGGTACTGTTTTACCCAGGCTTTTTTTTTTTGTGTATATATATAGTCTTAATTGATCTCACTATTCTTCATAGAAGACTATTATAGCAATTAATCACTGCTTATATTATAAACAGTAATAATTTCACCCACCCTCTTCAGTACTTATACAACTTAAACATGAAATATTGCCTTAACCTGTCGCTTGGAGTAACCTACAGTAGCCAGGTAGTATTTCCATCTAGGAGTCATGAATGAAATCACCACACCAGAGCTTGGAACAGTACGTCTGTCTGTAATTCTACAGGCACTATACTGGTATAGCAGTGTAAGTTACCAGCATGTGACTGTAATATTTGTATTTCATTCATAATTACTTCCTGTATTATACTTAGCGTGAAAACGAGTTAAAATATAAAGTTATGCATGCTGTTGATAATGTACAAAATATAGAATAACAAATTTGTTTGTTTTCACTATTTCTGCACAAATTTACACAAAGGATATTCATGCATAGCCGTTTGTACTTTTGAACCGACAGACCACAAGATGGCTAGTCATAAACACCCACAACCAACCTTTGGGCTACTCTTGTCTGAGCGAAAAGTGGGATAACACCGTTAGTCTTGTAGTGTACCCACAGCTTTGAAGTGTGGGGCTTCATTTCTGCGACGAAACACAGATAATCAACCCTCGGATTCACGCTAACCACACTCGCCCGGAATTGCACGACAATGAAGGGAGAAACATCGATATCATCTGAGATGACGACCACTATGATGAATTTCTGAAATTCCCTGCATTCATTGTTTCCAACTTGTAAAACTTTTATTACATACAAATAGATACATGTATATAAATACGGCCACGATTTATTCAGCTCATCGTCAGAGATAAGAAAATAATGATACTTAAGCACAAAATAATATACAAAACAAAAAGAACATTTTAATAACGTGAAACAAGAGCAGCAATAAAATTAAGCTACATTTTCGATTATCTAGAAAGAGTATCACTGGAGGTGAGGAAATAAAATTAAAAACCTTTACTTTTTAAAATAAATATTCTATTTCTAAAGGTGTTTATTGGAAAATAATTTTTTGCAAAAGTAGATTTAAAACGAATTAAGTATATAGAAAGATTACTATATTTTAAACAGGGGAGGTTTGTTTTGTGGACAGGCTTTTTCTGATTAATAGTCTTAGTATAGCACATCATTTATCTAACCACTAAAGTACAATATACACACAGATAAAAGCTCTCATTAAACGTAAACTTAATGAACAAGATCCCATCCAAACATTCACCCTCACCCCTGGGCCATATGACTCATTTTATGTCAGAAGAGGTACAAAATGAGTGTCATTAATGTTTAACAGTATACCAAAATATGTCTTAAATACTGTTAACCACGAAGTATAAAACACACTTTGCAGTTGAAAGACCAACTAAAAGTAAGACCTAAGCAAAGGCACACATGCCAAAGGAGGCATTTATTCCATTGGCTCCACGTGAATTACGGGACGGTATACATACCATTCACCGACACTAAGGTAGTGACAAGGGGAAAATTAATAAATTAAGATATTTTTGAATCCCTCTGGGGTCATATCTAAGAACTCCTGTAGTTTCGTGATGATCAAAAGTTGGAAAATTTTCGTCACAGACAAACATGCAGTTTTACAATATAGATTCCTGTTATTAAACTTTGAAATAAAAACTTAATATTCTTCACGTAAACACGTGTAGTTGTGGGAAAAATAGCTCGTGTCATTTTAAATGCAATCCAGTAGTTAAGGGAATAGCGATCATCCTGATATCATCTTCTCCTTTTGTAAATATATATACACACACTTCACTGTTTTTAAAAATATGGGAGGAGTGCATTTCTATACGTATTATATGGATACACTTCACTCCCAAAAGTCTCGCCAAATCAAGTTCTACTATTGTTTATTAAAACCAAGGATTTGAAGAAAAAACAAAAACAAACGATCAAATAATTAAAAACATTCAACATTAAGTGCAAATGAACAAATACATGCAAGTACAAAATATAAATAAAACGTTGTTCAAGCAAAGGAAAAATTATATTGCAAAAAAGATTTGTTTGAGCACAAAGCTACGCAATGAGCTATGTGCTTCTGTTTCTCCACGGAAAATCGAATCCCTGATATAAGAGTCACAAGTCTTTAAATTTACCGCTTACTCACTATATCTAAGAAACATTACTGGGAAATGATCTTATTCGATACTAAAATAAGAAAAAAAATACTTCCAAGTCGCATCATAATACTGAGACAATCGCACTTGCACTGAACACTGTGAAGTATATACATGTATGCATGATGTGTATTTCAGGTGCTTAAATAATTGTTATTTTCAGAATTGAGCACGATCAACGATAGAAGAGATGCAAAGACAGCACGAGACTTAAAACATCGTTCTTACGTAACCTGAGTTGTGTAACACTATTTCTAGTCCCACGTGGGTCAGACTTTAGTGATTAATGTCGTACATCGAATAAACACCCCGAAAATCTCTTCTCTCCAATTTCACTATACTTATTAGCCCATAATTGATGTAATCGAACGGATATTTAAATTTTCATCCACATAAAACGAGAAATGTGAGTTTTGTATTTATTTAAAACACTCAACTGAAATTTGTGTGGCTGAAAATACACTAATTTTACTTGATGGACCCAGATTTTGACACATTTGAACTTGACAACTACGTTCAAATTTCCAACCTAAGGTCCTTATATCTTCAATAAATGACTATAAAAAGGTGATAAATAGTCGAGATAAAATTTTGTTTGAAGTTAAGTACAAAGCTACATAATGAGTTGTATGTGATCTGCCCGCCACGGGCATCGAAACCAGATTTTCAGCGTTGAAGTCCGCAGACATACCGCTATGCCACTGAGGGGCAGTCGAAATATTATAAGTTTGTATTATGCTTGAATATTCAAGGAATACCTAACTTTTAACATCACAAAACCACGCTGAAGCAGTAACAACAAAAATAGATCGATAAGAGCTGGTAAATATCTGCACTAGTAGCTCGAGATGTCGCCCAAAAACTTCCCAGACAGATATATTCTATTAATAACACCTTTGAAGTGAATAAAACTGAAATATAATTATTCAGCACTCATTGAGATAGATTACAGACTTCATAATCTCAGTAAAAAAGGAGACGTTCATATTCTTGAAAATTACGAAACTTGTACACGCACGAAGATGTACGAAAATCACACACGACAAAACGGAAATCTAAAGGTATTTTTAACAACAGTTTCTTCGTGACTGAAAAAAAATCAATTGTAAGCCATGATTTTCACGTTCTACTTCGTTATACAGTTGGTACTTGAAACCACCGGCACTTGGTGAAACTCCAAAGTTACAGAACTGTTTATTGATAAATAAAATATTTGTGAAACGTATAATTGTTATTGTTTTTTCCTCAATTCTACTTCGTCAATCTCAAACACACATAGATCTAATTCACCAAGTTCTTTGTGTTAGGTAAAGATACCTAAAGGTTGTCGTTCAGATCTAATGTAGAAATAAATTTAAAATACTTGAACCTACCTTTCCACAGAGCAAGCATGTTAGGGTGATCTTAGTCACGTGGCAGTATACGAGTTTTGATCTTTACGTTGGCAGTTATTTCAAGAACGATATTATTTCGTGTAAAAACTTTCTACAATTATCCATGCATTTAACGAGAAAATACTAGGTAACCAATAAAATAAGTCGCCTCCTTTTAACTATGTAAACCTAATCAAGGTATGATATGAATGATGATCAATCCATCTCGGCTCTAACGTATACTCCAGATACCTTTCCTCACAACTACCAAAAACTCACACTCGCCCGAGATTGCAGCGCAGATCGCATGCCAGCCACTAGACAAAGCCGTCACACGCACAAACAGTACAGTTCAAGCAACATATCGCGCACGTGGGACAGGGCTACCGTTATGAATGAAGCACACACATACGTGCTTTATATACCCTCAGGACTGGGATAAGAACGTTTGTATATGTGTGAGAGCGAAGCCCCAACACTTGTCCCGCAGGAAACGAGAGCTCAACATTTTAGGGGTCATCCTACAATTACCTATTGTATTATTATTTTTGTTTTTTTATTATCATCAAAAGTAAAATGTCTCACATACAACATACTTTATAAAAATATAACCCTTTCTGACCCTGTTCTTTTTCAAGTCGACATGGAATGTTTTTCAACAGAACAATATCTTTTGCATGTTCACGAGTTCTACAGATTTCGTATAGTATTTGTATTGATAACATAATTCAACGTTTGTAATTTGTGGTGCTAAAATTATATCCAATAAACACGCAAAGGCATAAACCATTAAAACACAGTTGTATAGAAAATCTCCTTCTGACCAACTGTAATTAGTTCTTAAAATATTAAACACACAACAAAAACAAAATCAGTTGTGGTACACAGTTGATCTGTTCTCAATGTACGATAAAACTGGTCAATCTTTATTATAGAAGAAACACAGTTAAAATGAGCAATTATTATTTTATATATAAAGAACAGAAATTCTGAGAGATTACACAGGCCTGCGATGGTTTTATTGTCTTGAAAGTTTTATACGTTCAACAGTAATTCCTACGTTGAATCCGAAAATATCCATTTTTCTCCATCACGTACAGATTTTTCACAAACATCATAACGCAATACATAAAAGAATAACCACAATACGTAGATTTCACAAAAAAAAAAAAATCAGGATGAATGAGGGTGCATATTCGTTTAATATCAATGTTCTTCCCTTTTCTTCAGTTTATTAACAAGAATATGAACAAACATAATAATAACAAACGTTCATTGTGGTAAACAAAATAATAATTTGATCTAAGTAAGAGTTATTTTTTTCTTTCCGATTTGTAAAATATCCTTACGTGATAGAAAAAAAAATTAATATTATTTTCGAAATATGTGTAGCTGAATTATGGAAAATCTGTTATTAAAACCAAAACAACTTTTATGTAGTTTAAATTCGCAGGCCTCTGTAGCTCTATAGATTAAGGAAAAAACAAGAAAACACTTGTTATCTTGTCTTCTAAACCTTTTCAGAAACAGCACAATACTCATCACAGAATTGAGGTACCAGTCTCATCTCACAAAGGTATGCGTTGCAATGGGTGGTAAAAAGTCATTTCGCTCACTAAAACTAATCAATTACATTTAAATAGAATATTTTTTATGTTTTAGTGTTACGAATAACGTTTTTGTAAATAACTTTGAAATATTTTATGTATTCTGTTTAAGTGGAAAGGTTGAAGGTAAGTGATTCTATACTAAACGTGTGACATGGACCGAGAAGTTACTGACAACAAAAAAAGGCCAATTCACACAAAATCATTTAATGAAGATACATTAATCACCACATGCAATTTTTAATACAAAGTATAATGATGCTGTGAACGTGCATAGAAGTGACTAGAAACCTTATAATCTGTCCATGTGATCCCATGTTGTAGTTCTAATTTTTTGAATTAAAACTGAAAACGTAAAGCCCAAAAAAATATAACAGCAAGAAACAACAGAGTCGTATCACGTAAAAAATACAATGTATAAATAGACAAACACCACACCTTCAGTCACGTACAGGATGTATGTGTATACAATATACACAACGTGGAGGCCTTTCTAACTACACTCTCTTTGACCTCAGTACAAGCTACAAAGAGCTTCCTTCCGCAAGTCACCATGTGGTAAAATGTAATACAAAATGTCAGTCAGCAGCCATCTGGTGGCAAAATGACGTAACAGACCGAGAACTGTACCGGATCCAAGTGACCGGAAGTTGGCAAGCTTTTGTTATTACCTTAATGGTATCGCCACAAAGTCATATCAATAAAGAAGAAAATGTTCATTACAGAAAACAATCAAGTCCGTTTTTTAGCAATATTAAAATACAACTTTACAAATAACTAGTGATCTTATTCAGTTTTGTGACGAATTAACTCGATCAAAACAACACTGTTATAGCGACAATTAAAAAAAAACTATCAATTGTTTAGTGTAGTTTCGTGTTAAAACCATTTTAAAAAACAGTTGTGGTCGCCTTTTCAACTTCAGGTACACTGCAGATATAAAAGTGGTTATCAAAATCAACAAACGTTTAAAACTACGTGTTATATAAGCTAGTTTTGGTTACTAAAATAATAAATGTTAATGATGACGTGCTCTATAAACATTAAAAACATTTCTGACCCACACAGTTACAAAATAATACACACGTTTTAGTGTAGTTTATTATTTCAGTACATGAATTTTCCTTAGTTCAAAATATTTTTCATATAAAACGTGTCAGTAACAACCTACAAAACAAACGCTTTTATCTGACAACAAAAATTTACTGTAATAAATTAAAACGGAAATAAATCAAGTCAGAAAGTTTCGTCAAACAATACAAAATTTTACAAATATCTGAAGTATAATGAAAGCAACTCTACCTATACCATGAAGCCACTGCCATAAGCAGATGGTAAGTTTCCGAAAATCGAAAAACATGTAGAAACGACTGGGTCATATTTGCTTGATCAAAAATCAAATATAAAAGCAGCATGCCGTTTCGCTACCTTACCGATTATGATAGCTTAACCGATATTCCAGTCATGTTGATTTAATTTCTAACCATTCTTGGATAAATTATCGTTTTCTCCGTTTTTATTTTAAAGCTTGAGTCACTTCCCTTAGACTTTGAAAACTTTGAAATATAGGACTACAAAGCTTATAGCGTGTATCTATGTCTTTATAAGATCAAACATTAATTATTGTGTAAGCATGTACTTAGATAAATTAGAGTTTTCTCCGTTTTTATTTTAAAGCTTGAGTCATTTCCCTTAGACTTTGAAAATTTTGAAATATAGCGTGTATCTATGTCTTTATAAGATCAAACATTAATTATTGTGTAAGCATGTACTAAGATAAATTTCATATTAAGGGTATGTCTACAACATCACAAACTATCAACATAAAAAGAACTTGAGGTTCATTTGTTAGTTGAATAACTAACCACGTATTCTTAAAAATCTATTGCATTGCGACTATGGAGTTAAAAAACAACAACAATGTCACAACAGATCCAAGCCAGCACTCTTTTAACTGACGCTATGCAACCTTTACCCAATCCCCATGCACGAGCCTCAACCCTATTATCTGGCAATAGGCCAAGACCACATAGATGACCCAGCTTCTATGTGGTGTCTATTGAAATAATATATGCCCTCACAGCTGGCACGTGTCACGAGAGGTCGCAAGCACAACCATGCTGCACGTGCCACGTAATTACAATGTGGAGCAAAAACAATTTTTGCCAAGTATGATCACAAGATGTTTCTAAATAATTATCTACTAAAGAATCAAGAGGTGTTCTGTGCAACACTGAAGTGTCCTGGACTAATTATATAATAATACATAATGAGGTAAAATAAATTAATCTAGGTTGAGCTTACAGATTTCTGATGAAGTAAGAGAGCTGAATGGTCAAACCAGTCTATCATATGTATTCATAAAAAAATATGTTTATACGTTGAATATGGGTATGTATAAGCGCGCTGCCAGCCAGAAATAGAGGCAAGATTGAACATGAACATTACGAGTAATCCTACTTTGACACGAACTCTTACAAATCACAATCATGGTAGACCAGCCATGCATGAAAAAGTCTCAGAATAAAGTTACATTATTAGTTCAAGGTAGTCTTACAAGCTTGACCAATAACAGATGTGAGTAGCTGCCATCGTTTATCTGGCCTCGAAGGTAATTTTCAAGTTCAGGTGGGGTCAAAATGGGTATTTCAATAGACTGACATCTATTTTACAATATCTTTCTGAAAAACTAAATTTATTATCACTTGAATGTATATACTACCTATTATCGTGTTAAAACCTTAGTGCTTGATGATAGCCCCATGTTCCATAGTTCGTGTATCTTCAAACATGCAACTTGTTTATCTACAAATGCTGAAGATTTAAACATTTCTGAAATGGACTTGGACGTACTCAACATTGGCAGTTTCACATAATAGTGGCAGGGGTACCGAGACAGTCCTGACTGTAATAATCAGCATACGTTCTAGTTACAGTGAGCTGAATAACGGCTCACAGAAAGGTATCCTAGGGAAGATTTTGTACAATAACAATGTTATTAAACACACATTTGTCTTCAGTTGTGCTATACATTCGCGTGTAAATTCAATATGTAACTTGATGCCACGCAGATAAATTTACGTAATAATAAAGTAATTTTTTTCTGGAAGATGTTGCGAAGTAGACGTTGTGAAATTCAGAAAATATCCATTTTGACCACACTTCACCTTTGTGACTTTAAAATCACTTTCATGGTCAAAATCGACGATGGAATTCACCCATACCCCCCCCCCTTCATTCTATGTTTGTTTGTTTATTATTTCGCGCAAAGCTACGCGAGGGCTATCTACACTAGGCGTCCCTCATTTAGCAGTGTAAGACTAGAGGGAAGGCAGCTAGTCATCATCACCCACCGCCAACACTTGGGCTACTCTTTTACCAACGAATAGTGGGATTGATCATCACATTATAACACCCACACAGCTGAAAGGGCGAACATGTTTGGTGAGGCGGGGATTCGAACCCGCAGATTGCGAGTCGAGCTCCCTAACCACCTGGCCCTGCCAAGCTACCATTCTATGTGTGGTTGATAATATCACTGATGACTATTTAAAAAAAAGAGTAACGCACTCACAAGTCCAAAATAATGTATTGGTTGGTTTACTAACTTGTGACCTCATCACATTTTAACTAATACGTATATAAAATACGCACTTTTAATTTCTAGCTCTTTTTATACTAAACTCAGAAATTTCCCTACATTAAAAAATTTTTTATATAATCATAATTATTTAGCAAGCCTATGAAATGGATATTTTTTTTTCTGAAAGATTCACGTGGGTATGAGAACTTTGTTCATTTCACGCTTTTATTTCCATATCCAATTTACATAAATATTTTCTAAAACACTGTAAACAACAACAAAAAAATTACTTGTACGGGAGATGGTTTCATCGGTAAATACGTTAGGCTTTCCTTCATATATATCCGAAATTTTTATCACGCTTCACCAGATTAGAACGACTTTATGTAAAATATAATGTTATATTTAGCAGGTACTCATAATTAACCAATCAGTTAAACTTGACGTTGTTTTAACAGTTAATCTCTTATCAGTGAGAGACACTCGTATCACCTGCAGGAGAAACATCTTATTTCATGTCGGTGTTTGTGGCCAGCACATAGCAAGATCCCAGTAAGACTGACTTCCGGTAGAGGAGGAGAGAACGGTTACTGTCAGACAACAGAAGAAACCAACAGCTGTCGCGAAAGACAGACGTGTTGCTATGCTTACAAATACATTCTCCAAGGGTCATGTTTACTCGAACAAAAACATTCGAGAGACGTGGGTATATCTTACTGGTCTCTCTATAATAGGAACTTAACGATGTTCCGTTTAAACATATGTAGTTGCATATCTTGCTATACGTTTTTAATTTACACACATATATGATATATAGACTAGAAATGTAAATATAACCTTGAAGGACTCTTTACAAGTTTCCGATTGTTTTTTTTTATCAAACCTTTTATGTTTATGTTCACAGTAAAATAACATTTCCTAATAAATGAACGAAAAAAATAGCGGACGAACTTATAAGTTCATTAAAATGGCGAAAAGTAACTCTCCTATATAAGTATATTACTTTCTAAGAACAACTTATTATATTTATTCGAATGTGTTTATTTTCGTAAATATATCGACTTAGAGAATATAGATAACTGTGTTACTGGTGTACAGAGGGTTCACGATTCACGCCCCGTTGAAAAGAACTCACTCCACACATTGGGGCCGTCGGTGCTCTATAAGTGTGACGGTCAAATTCCACTATTCAGTCAGATAAGAACAGCCGGAGAGTTGGCAGAGGTGCTGTTGATTAGCTGCCTTCCCTCTGGTATACCAGTTGAAAACTAATGTCGGCTATGTGCGAAAGTTATAAAATAAACAAATAAGACCACCATAAGCATATTTTAAAAGCAAGCCACGAAAAATGGAACGCTAAGCGTGATAAGTAGCCAACTAAATGTACGTACTTTTTATGTGTTTATACACACTAAAACAGTAATACGTAACTCCCAACTGTAACTCAGTCATTGTTACAGATCATAAAACTGCATTACGACACGTTCTTCCCACTCTTTACTGTTAGACAATCTTTTTTATTTTCTTTCTTATTTCCTGCAAAATAACCATGAAATATTATGTTGTCCAACTAGTTTCTCGTTGATTCAGAAAAACAATACAGTTTCTGAGGAAAGGTGGCAATGGGTCATAACAGTGAGAACTCCACTTCTTTGTGATAAGAAGCTTTATTCATACGTCACTCAACCACTCTACCTTTGACTCTACTGCACGAGGTAGCAAATCTCGAGCAAATTCAATGCTACACGGCGTCATTTGGTTCTTGAAAACACAAGTCGTTAATGGATCAAGCATCAATAAAATAAAGGGAAAAACTACATATTTTAACATCTGTACAGAAACACCATAATTTTCATTACTGGACAACTATCTTAACTGTTTGCTTATGTTGATAAATAAATAAAAATAACAATAAACTGTTTTAATGATCAGATGAAAGGTGATAAAACTTAATTTCATCATTTTTAAACACCAGGTAGCTCTCGATATAAATGATCGCCCATATCCCTCATCCTCTGTAATAAGTATGGAATGGATGTTCTATTTCATATAGCTCGGACACATATGAACGGCTACGCAATGACTAGTTGTTTAAAAATCAAATATAAAGCTTGGTAAATTTACTCATGAACTCCTTCCTTTTTATACACCAGTAACATTTATACAATTTCTTTTACTTCATGATTGTTGTTACGATTTCAGATAGTGCCAAACATATCACAGTGTTTTCGAACAAATAAACTTTAGCAGCCACTGAAGGTCTTACCACACAAACATAATGAACACAGATAGATTTATATGGTCAAACGTTAGATATTATCGTCCCCTGAGATGGAGACTTAACCTTTGTTACTACTCGTTCACCGGAGAAGTCGGAATATCGGGAATCTGCTGAATTAAACACAAACAAATACGATCTTTAGGCGACATCCTGACAAATTAAAAACATCTAGCTATAACCGATAGATGGAAGCAGTAGAAATAAAAGTACCAATGTGCATTTAGAAAGGATAATTCTAAATTTCGTTTATCGAACTCCTAAAAGAAAAAACACGTATGATAATGGAGTACCAATGATCAGTAGATCAAGTTAGGACTGAGCAATGAGAAATTCTCCATAATTACATTTCGTAAAGGAATACTTAATATTTTCTAGCCATAACTAAATCAAAAACTACCTCTTAATACATACTTACACACCTATCAACATACAATTTCTGATACAAGTATGATGCAGAGAATATTGTCGATCAAACAGCAAACAAACTATGATGTGGCACAGTCAAATACGGCTCGTGCTTTCTCCTGCTTTCCTTTCACGCGTTTTGAAAAATCGCAATCTTGTAATAAACACTTATATTTAAACAATTTCGCATAACAAAGCACGAACACAAACTGTTAATATTGACAAAAATAGCAATTAAACATATGAATAGGAAACAAGTTAAAAATTACACTAATATCAATTTCAAATTGTTTTAAGTGAGTAGTTTACGCGATATTTTTTATTGATATTACATTTTAAGATAAAGACAAGTTTACAAGTATAAGAAGTGTTGTGGATGTTAGTTATGGCCTTGGAGACGTTCATTTTAGTTTCAAAAGAATCACTGGGTCAAAACACTCCATTAAACTTCGTTCACATGTTCTTCTTTACATAAGAGTATACCACGGGTGCTTTAGAAATATAATATTTTGGGCTTCAACTTGATAGTTTGAAAAAACTTGTACACATTATTTCATTATGTAAATATTTATAAGAATAAACACAATGCACATTATTCACAATAAACTGAAACAAAAAAGTTACACATACGATAAGGTTTCAACATTCTGTTTCTATAAAAACTATGGTAACGAATCGGCGCGAGACGTTGATGTATTTAATACTTTAAGAGTCACGAGCTATTACATCACCTACACGCAATCTAAATTTGTCTCGCAAAAATTAATGTAATCAATTCTAACTATATCGGTTAACAACAACAACAATATAAAGAGTACATGAAAACTGTAGAAAACTTTTCATGCAACACGTAAGCTTGTATAGATGCATGTGCACGATGGTAAGGAATACAAGTAATGAC
>NW_013665869.1:712594-715514 GCF_000517525.1 Limulus polyphemus | reverse complement strand
CCTCACCATGTAATGACGATATAGCAATAGTTAACTGCTGTCTATATTGTATTCCTCACCATGTAATGACGATATAGCAATAGTTAACTGCTGTCTATATTGTATTCCTTACCATGTAACGACGATATAGTAATAGTTAACTGCTGTCTATATTGTATTCCTTACCATGTAATGACGATATAGCAATAGTTAACTGCTGTCTATATTGTATTCCTTACCATGTCATGACGATATAGTAAAAGTTAACTGCTGTCTATATTGTATTCCTTACCATGTAATGACGATATAGTAAAAGTTAACTGCTGTCTATATTGTATTCCTTACCATGTAATGACGATATAGTAATAGTTAACTGCTGTCTATATTGTATTCCTTACCATGTAATGACGATATAGCAATAGTTAACTGTTGTCTATATTGTATTCCTCACCATGTAACGACGATATAGTAACAGTTAACTGCTATCTATATTGTATTCCTTACTATGCACAGACGCATTAAATTTATGTTTAGTTTGATACGGTGGCGAGGAGATACACAAAAATATGGTAAAGTCCACTTTTATTCTGTGTAATTATATTTTTGACATTATTCCAATTAAAACAAACACGCAATATATAAGTGAATGTTGTCATTGTTTTCAGCAGAATTTACCTTCTGTACGAATGTTGTTGATTTATTTGGGGAAGAAAAATAAACACATCGATAAACAGTTGCAAAATACTATAATATACACGCAGTGAGTTAAAGGCATAAGAGGATACAAAAACCTTTCCAAATACGGTTGCATCTGTTGCGTTCTATTTTCACTTCTCTTCAAATATTCTGTTATACGTTATCAACACGTATTAACCATCAACTATATCCTACCTTTGATCGCAATGCCATACTTCAACTTCACTTTCTGTGAAAACCAGTGATATCTGTTCGTACTAAAAACATCCATTGTCTGATAATGAAGCTTACATCCAGCAACGCACCACGAGCAAATGTTCAATATCGATTCAGTGTCAGCAAGTCGGAAATACTAAGATAAAAACAAACTGCTTTCTCTAACCGATAACATCCAAGTCCACCTGCCGCTGAGATTTGGAATAAAACCAACAATAACGCCTACAATTCGGTTTATCCGCAAACCACAGAACTGGAATGGTGTGCGATAGGAAAAAGGGGGATGAAAAATATTCATCTGGTTTCTTGCATCACAAATTACTAACTAACTAATTAGGTTCAAAATGTCTGATAAAAAAAAAACTACGATTTTCTCTTTCAAAATAAAATACGCTTTTCTTTTGACAGTAAATATTAAAAGACAAAATGAATATACTATTGTATTAATAACAGTATAAAATTTTTCATATAAGAATTCTTTACGTTTTTTAAGGATGATGCGTTTTTTTCCTAAAGAAAGTTTATGCTTTATAGAAATGCCCCAGAACTTAACCAACAACTAAACTGAGTTTATCAAGATTAATCGCTGTGAAAGTTAATACATTTGTGAATATTACAAATAACTGGAATATAAAAAGTTTCATAGGAAATTATTAAGTTAGACAAAATCCAGAAAAAAGTATTTTTCACACCTCACAGCAGGTATAAAAATTCACACATGCTTTGAAATGAAAAAAGTAAACAAGAAAGGTTAAAAGGTTAAACTGAAGAATTAATATAACTTATATTATAACTCTTTTTCAGGAAAACTTAGCACACTAATAAGATACACCAAAACTGTAAGGACTACCCTTACAAAAAGGCAGAACAAGATTCTCTAATTTTATTCTATTTAAATTTAGAAGATCTGTCATTTGTCATAAATCAGAGGAAGCTTAAATGAGGATAATGCTAAAAACACAATAAGCCCAAAACTAGGAAGTGTATACAGTCTCCAGTATCTATGACTTACAGGTTATATATCCCTTCAACAAATATACCATGTGTTTGGTTTAAACTGTTCAAGAAACTCATAAATTCATTCATAAATGCACAAGGTAACACATGAATGTACACATAAACACATACATAAACATTTTACTTTTTTTTTCATAACTTTTTAGTTTCTTAATTAATTTTATCCTATTATTTTATAAAAATTTATTTACCTCATTAACTTGTGGTTCAAGTTTAAAGAATTTCAGTTTAGTTAATTACACCACAAATCAACATGATGTTACATTTCTGTGTGCAAGTTACACACAATATTTTGGGACAACATGGGACTTATTCGTTCATCTCGGCTGTTTCATCCTCAAAACTAAATTAAAATGATTAAAAATAAATACAATAAAAAAATTTTAAACCCAGTCTTTTCATTAATATACTTATTAAGCTTTTTTCTTAAACTCACTTAAATTTATTGCCTCTACAACATCTGAAGGCAGCCGATTCCAAAGGCCAACCACCCTGTTCGAAAAATGAAACTGTCTTAGCTGAAGATGACTCCTACCTTGCCCAAATTTATATTTGTGTCCCCTAGTCCTACTATTTTCATTGTTAAATGTAAAAAACGATGATGCATCAACATATCAAATCCCTTTACAATCTTAAACACCTCAATCAGATCCCCCAACTCTTCTTTTTTCAAGAGAAAACAATTTGAGAGAGTTCAGCCTCTCATCGTATGACAACCCCTCCATCACAGGCACCATTCTAGTAATCCTTCTCTGAACCCTTTCCAACAATTCAATGTCTTTCCTAAGGTAAGGAGTCCAAGACTGAACACAATATTCCAAAAGTGGCCTAACCAGTGACCTGTACAATGAAAGTATAACCTCTTTAAACTTGTATTCTATATTTCTATAGATAACCTAAAATCCTATTTGTTCTACCACTAGCAACAGCACACTGCTTGGATGGCTTTAGACTGATCAACTATTACACAGAGATTCCTTTCTTTCATAACACTATTAAGGTTATTCCCATC
>NW_013665869.1:691621-711594 GCF_000517525.1 Limulus polyphemus | reverse complement strand
TACAAAAAATAACTCAATCCCTATTCTAGGCCCAACAGGCTTGCTAGCATGATCAAGTAATTAAAGCTGCATGATCAATGCAATCATTCATGGTTACCAACTGTCAGCTAACCAAGCTAGGATTAAATTCTGAAAGAGTAGTATAGGGTTGTCAATTTGGCATTCTGCAGTTGTATTGACACAAATGGAAAAGATGGTTCTGTGAAGTTCTCAGATCATAATCTCTCCCTCTTCTACTCTGATGCCATGACACACGTGATGCCCCAAGACATGCTTTTATTGTGGACAGTCTCTCCATCTGTTCCCCTTGTTTGCTTCCTTAATTTTTATACAGAATATATGACAGTCCATTTGGTAGTGATCATTTTGGGCAAGAGCATCAAGAGTCAGTATTATCTGATGATTG
Source organism: Limulus polyphemus (assembly GCF_000517525.1). NCBI lineage: Eukaryota > Metazoa > Arthropoda > Merostomata > Xiphosura > Limulidae > Limulus > Limulus polyphemus. Next base: position 711,188 of record NW_013665869.1, on the reverse strand, counting down.
TGCCACATTTTGGAAACTGACCAAGGAGCTGTGTCCACTGAAAGACCAAAGATCACTTTGATGACAAATGGAGGTGGCACATGGTCTATGAGATCATCTCAGTCTGCCTGACAATAACTTTCCCAGGTAACAGATACAGGGTAAAAACTAATTTTACAATGACCTCCAGTGGTGTATGAATGGTACAAGAATGGATAGAAAAAGATTGCTCACGAGCACCAATCATCAGTATGAACACATCCACCAAATATGACTTGTTTTTCCTTACCTCTAAAAGCTGTCAAGCTGAGGAGGTACTAGCAGAATGTAATAACAGTTCCTGCAGGGAGTGAGGAGTAGGCTGGTAAAAGCCAATCAGGGCCTTGATGTTGACTAGATTAATATAAAAGCTCAAAAAGTTCCACAATATAAGAGTGACCATTATCATCAAGATGTTTTGGCAAATTTAAGTAACTATTTGTTTTCTTTTTTCTGTATGCCCATCATTCTTTTTGGCCTTGGTGAGTCTGTAAACTTTCATAGAACAAGATCTAGAAGTAGAAGACTATCTCCATCCTCATGCCACAAATCCAAAAATCAATGTAGAGAATGCACAATACTCCCACAGTCAGGGACCAATAGGGCAAAAGTCAAATTTTCAGTGGAGCCAACTGAGATTGAGAATTGATATACCCTTGTTAGAGAACAGAGCCTTAGAACCGAAAAAATCCTTCAGGCAAAGAAGACTTAGACAGCAGTTCAAAGATAGATTTCTGTATCCCAAATAAAATGGTAGAATGTAACATTAAACAACAATATTTTGGGACAACATGGGACCTATTGGTCCATCTCGGCTGTTCCATCCTCAAAACTAAATTAAAATGATTAAAAAATATAAAATAAATTTTTTTAAACCCAAGCCCTTTTCATTCATATACTTATCAAGCGTTTTCTTAAACTCACTTAAATTTACTGCCTCTACAACATCTGAAGGCAACCCAATCCAAAGGCCAACCAGCCTGTTAGAAAAATAAAACTGTCTTAACTGAAGATGACTCACACCTTGCAAAAATTTATATCTGTGTCCCCTAGTCCTACTGTTCTCATTTTTAAATGTTAAATATAAAAAAAGATGATACATCAACACTATCAATTCCCTTTACAATCTTAAACACCTCAATCAGATCCCTACTAACTCTTCTTTTTTTTTTCAAGAAAAAACAATTTGAGAGATTTTCAGCATCTTGTCATATGACAACCCCTCCATCCAAGAAATCATTCTGGTAAACCTTCTCTGAACCCTTTCCAACAATTCAATGTCCTTCCTAAGGTAAGGAGCCCAAGACTGAACACAATATTCCAAATGTGGCTTAACCAGTGACCTATACAATGAAAGTATAACCTCTTTAGACTTTACAACCTAAAATCCCATTTGCCCTACCACTAACAACAGCACACTGTTTGGATGGCTTTAGAGACTGATTGAATATTCACCAAGATCCCTTTCCTTCATAACACTATTAAGATTATTCCCATTCAAATTATACTTATGAGTCAAATTATGATAATTCACATGCATTATCTTGTATTTATTATAATTAAAACCCATTTGCCATTTATTGACCAATTAACTAAATGATCTAAATTGTTTTGTAAGCAGCAGCATCCTCTTCACAGCTAGCAAAACCCAAGACCTTAATATCATCTGTAAATTTAAGTAATTTATTGACTATCCCTTCATCTATGTCATTGATGTAAATCAAAAAGAGCAAAGGTCCTAAGACTGAGTCCTGAAGTACCCCACTTGTGACATCAATCCAGTTTGAAAAAACTCCACTTGTAACAACCCTCTGCTTTCTTCCACATAGCCACTCTTCTATCCAATTTGTTAACTTATCTGTCACATCTATAGAGCTAATTCTTTTTTACAAGCCCTTTATGTGGCACCTTGTCAAATTCTTTCTGAAAATCCAGATACACCAAACCTACACCCTTACCCTCATCTACATAAGCAGAAACCATGTTGACTATCCAATAAAATTCTAAACTTTGTTAAAAGATGCTTTGCAAAGTCATTTAACAGACTTTCCAAAATGTTTCCCACAACTGATGCAAGACTAATGGGTCTATAATTATTGGGACAATTTTTATCACCTCCCTTGAAAAGAAGAGTTACATTAGCTTACTTCCAATCCTCTGGTACCTGCCCACTATTCAAGGACTGACAAAAGTAGCAAGTGGCTCACATATCCATTCATTATCCTTCAAAACTCTTGGGGAAATGTTATCTGGCTCAGGAGCTTTATCATTTTTTAAACTTCCAAATTCTTTCTTAACCAGCTCACAATTAATGCAGTCATCTTGTTTGATCTCATTTCCATTTATCAACTGATTAAGATGTGGAATACTGCTTAAATCTTAATTAGTAAAAACCAAAGAAAAAGTAAAATTTAATAACCCAGCCATCTCATAATCATCATATACTACCCTTCCTTTATCATCCCTCAAGGGTCCTATTCCAACATTTTGTTTCCCCTTAATGTATTTAAAAGAAATCCTAACCGTTAATTTTTACATTTTCAGCCAACTTTTTCTCATACATCCTTTCTGATGTCCTAATTTCCTGCTTCACCAACTTTCTTGATCTTCTATAATCTTCTAAGTCTCCTGTTGTACCAGTCAATTTAAATTTCTTAAATTTATGATGCTTTTCTTTAATTTTATTTCTTAAACACTTTGTTTACCAACCTGGTTTTTTACTTGTAACTACTCTTTTCTTTCTATTAGGAATATGTTTTTATTGAATATTTAAAAATTTTCCACATCTGATCAGTGTCTCCAAATAACTCAGATGCAAAACAGTCACTCAAAGTTCTAGCCTGAGAAGCTGCTAGAGATTACTCGTATATCTATTACAACCAACAGAAAGGTGGGATTTCTAGAGGGCAATTATCATAAATATACTAAGGGTGACAAAGTATGGCAAGGTTAACAAAAACAATAACCAAAACCAGGAATAGAAAACAACCTATTGTATATGTAACAGCCAAGATGACGACTAACTGTTGGATAACCAGGAATAGACAACAACCTATCATATATCTGACAACCAAGAAAATGACTAACTGTTGGATAATCAGGAATAGAAAACAGCCAAGAAGATGACTAACTGTTGGATAACCAGGAATAGACAACAACCTATCATATATCTAACAACCAAGAAAATGACTAACTGTTGGATAACCAGGAATAGAAAACAGCCAAGAAGATGACTAACTGTTGGATAACCAGGAATAGAAAACAACCTATCATATATCTCAAAACCAACAAGATGACTAATTGTTGGATATAAGAAAGCTCCCAAAATGGGGGTTCAATTGTTTTTTTGGGGCTCTCAGATTTGTCCGAACTGATTTACTTGATAACATGAGATTAAAAAGCCAGAGATGTCATTCAGAATAATAACTGAATTGAAAATCTTGGAATTTTCAAATTTGTGGCTCCATATGGATGTCAAAATGCTTTTGATGTAGCTTATTATTCACTGCAGTTTTATTAAATAATCTTTTGGAAATGGGTTTGCTGCAATAATAGCATATAGTAAGTTACATGAAGTTATTCAGATTTCTATCATGATGATAAGGAGACAAGTAGATTCAAAACATCAGGTAAACACAAAATAATGAAACCCTGTAACCCAATCGCTTTTGAAAGGTTGACCTTTCTTCATCAAGGTAATAGGGTTTTGTATTTTTGTCTTTAATGATTTTTATCAATATTCTCTTTATAAAAAGATTAATGACAATAAAATTACAATAAGGTTTGTTTTTTTCTGAATTCTGCACAAAGCTACACAAGGGCTATCTGCGCTAGCCGACCCTAATTTAGCAGTGAAAGACAAGAGGGAAGGGAATTAGTCAATATCACCCTTCGCCAAACCTTGGGCTATTCTTTTACCAACAAATAATTGAATTAATTGTCACATTCTATAGCCTCCATGGCTAAAAGGGCAAGCATGTTCAGTGTTGGGGATTTGAACACTTGATCCTCAGATTGCGAGTTGAGTGCTCTAATCATCAAGACATGCCAGGTCCAACAATAAGGAACACAGTATTTTAGGTTTCTTTTTAGTTTATTTGTAAAATTTGCTGATAAGAATCTTATTATATTAAAAATGGATGAATGCATTAAAAATAAAAATACTGGATAAAATGACACAGGGGCTCTTATAGCCTTATTCTGACATATCACAAGCAAGTCTTGTTTTAAATTGATGGTACTATAGTTCTATTAGTCTTAAGTAAGAAATTTTATTAGTTCAGAACAAATTATATTTAAAAATTAACTGTTTTGAGAAATATTTTATAAATTTTATTTTCAAAGTGAGTTTTAATAAATATATTTGTCTAGTAGTAAACTCATCTTTGAATAAATGTAGTGTTTAAGAACAATATTGTAATACTGGACTTTTAGAAGATTCATAGAGTAATCTAACATGAGATAAAAAAATAAAATATAACCAGAGTCAAAAAAATTATCGAAGAATGAGCTAGCAATTTCTATACAGGGATGGCATGAATGCCCATATTAAAGTAATACAAGTATTTTCCTCTCTACAGGTCATCAAAAGCTAGATTAAAGAGCTGCCTGCTATAGTCACTCTATTTCCAGTTATATGCTGCTTTTCAGCTATCCAGAGCATCCCAAAGTAAAAAAATGGCGAATAGCTAAAACCGAAATTTCTTATTTTCTTTCATCGTCATCTTTCTTAAACAGAACTACTGTCTTCCTAGTGCTAGCAGTAAATATTACTTTATAATCATTTGATAAGGTAGAACAATCTTAACGATCTTTGACTACCCATTTCATTATTATTCTATGCAAAATTAAAAAAAAAAGAAAAAATCATAATTCTAGTGTAAACGATGTTATTGCCCCCTTGAAGTTAGCTTTCTTCAAAAATCTGGTGTTCCTTTAAAAAGCTTAAGTACAGGGTGAAACATGAATTACCAGCCAATAATAAATGAACATTAGATGACTAACATGTAGAATACTCAATGCTTTGTACACTATACAATTGGAATCTTTAGGAAGCCAACCACTATATTACGTATTAAGTGAAGGAGTAAAAAAAAACAACAACACACATACAAGTCATCAAAAGGTAAATATGATGAGCTAACTGGCATAGTTACTCTATCTCTGTTGTATATGCCAGTTTTCTGCTATCCAGAGCATCCCAAAGTTGAAAACAGGCAAACAGCCACAACCAAGATTTCTTATTTTCTTTCATCATCTTTCTTCAACAAGCCTGTTCCCTTGGTTGTGGTTTCACTAGATAGTAGATAGGAACAGTGGGAATCTCGTTAATCCACAATCAACTTCTGACAGGTACTGTTGTCAACGGACAATACATTGGCAATGAAGTACCCAGATTTGAATGATCAAGTAAAGGGTGGGAGGACGATGGGCGGGAAATGAGAATAGGTGGCATGGAAGGCTCTGGTCGAGAAAAACGGGCAACAAAAGTTGAAAGGGTGGACTGTTGTCTGGAAGATGTTACCCAAGGCTCGATGTTGTCAAAGAAAAGGAGCCGCAAGATGCAAATCCCCGAGATAAGTGGAGGGTAAATTAACAAGAGCCAAAATGTAGTCCCTACCGATAAGGTCCCAACAACAAAGAAACCACGTATGTAAAGACAAGTCAAAGAAGAAATATGGGCCAGTGTGGAAGAGAGAAGGTGTAGGGTATCAGCAGAAAATCCCTCGGGATTTCTGTGGAGAGCCTCCAAGAGGAGATGTATAGAAGACAGATACCACAGAAGAGTAGTAATGTTAACATGAATGCGAGAATATTGGGCATGTGTGAGACTAACATTAGATTCGGAAGCTGCTCCCCAAAGAGGTAATAAAGAAGCAAACAACTGGCAATCCAAAAATGAAAAGGCAGTAAGGTGCAATAATAAAATGACATTACTTCTGAAGTGAGTGTACGTGTCTTCTTTCCACGCTGATTTTTCCAAGCCCGTTCCCTTGGCTGTGGTTTCGCTAGATGATGTCACTCCTTACTTCAGGCAATACTTTACATTGACAGTTGTGATCATGGAAAATGTTATCATGCCCTTAAGTATTTTGAGACACTAATGTTTTTCCAGTGAGTCCAGTTTTGCACAATTATCATAGAGCAGACACAACTGGCATTTATGCTATGGGGGTGGAAATGTCATTTTGATAGCTGAATGATCATAGCTACCGCTATGTAAAGGGGTTGTCATTGCTACATGATACATCAATTCTCAATCGTAGCTTATTTTGTGTATTTTTTAATACCGAAAGAAAATATGTGGTTCTTAAGGCCTTTGATATTATTTTTAACACTCAAAAAGATGTAGTTCTTAAAATCATTGAGTGTCTTTAATACTGAAGAAAAGATGCAATTCTTAAGAATTTAACTCTTTTGACATTCAGATCAAATATGATGAAAAATGTGTATCTTCAAGAACATGGAATAAATTAATTCTATCACCATTACAATTTTATAATAACAATAATACATTTAAAACTAACAAAAATAAAAAAACAAAGAAATTAATGTCAACCTTGAATTTGAAATCCCTGAGATATGGTGGTGAATTTTCATATAATCAGATCCAAAATTACAAATATTTAACCTTTGTAGTATGTTTAGCTTCAATTTCCAAGCTAGTTTTCAGAGTTGACCTATTTTTGACTAGGATTGACTGCTATTTTTTGATAATCCAAATCAGTATAAAATTGCAAGGTTTTTACTTGTGATACTGCATTCAACAATGAACAGGGTAAAAGTGCAGCCACTTAAGAAAACAAAAATGTCTGCACAGTCTCAGCACCTAAAACCAACAAAACAGGCTCTTTGTGTTGTAAGAAATGTAGAGAATGACTCGCATCATATGCCACTGTTCAAAACAGATGCAATGTGCCCTAACACCATCAGAAGTTATCCTCATAACATGGGCTACAATGGCAAAGTAGCTAGGATGATGTCACTCCTTACTTCAGGCAATACTTTACATTGACAGTTTTGATCATGGAAAATGTTATCATGCCCTCAAGTGTTTTGAGACACTAATGTTTTTCCAGTGAGTCCAGTTTTACACAATTATCATAGAGCAGACACAACTGGATTTGGGAAGAATCCTCCCCAGAACTTTTGTTGAATTGTCTGCAAACTGCAACAAAAACACTGGCATTTATGCAATGGGGGTGGAAATGTCATTTTGATAGCTGAATGATCACAGCTACTGGTATGTAAAGGGGTTGTCATTGCTACATGATACATCAATTCTCAAATAATGCCTTCTAACTATTTATGTCAATAAATAGCTTATCAGAAAAGGCAGTAAGGTGCAATAATAAAATGACATTACTTCTGAAGTGAGTACCTAATAAAAAAAATCTTAGGTGTGAAAAAAAGGTGCAGTCAAACTGGTAGCTACACTTTTAGCACTGATAAGAATTTTACAGCAAGTATTCATTCATTAGTTAGCCAGGAAACATTCATTCTTCAACTTGGGGCAAGATGGTGGGTAAAACAAAATAAGCAGCCAAGCTAACTAATTTTTTTTCTATTTTTATACGTTTTACTGCCTGGGATAAATCTGTAGCAAAGTACCATAGGAGAAATTTATGGCTTAAACTTTGTGCACAGATATCTGATATCAGTTTTTCTTTTGTACAGTACAATTTTCAACCAATAACCTATTTCAAGTTTCAGTTCTAACAGAATAAATTTCAAGAATTAGTTCAGGCCTTTAATTATCTAACAAATGTTCAGCTTGGCTGGGTTTGGTGATTGTTAACTAATGGGAATATCCATCTCCTAATTAAATCTGATTTACTATATAAACATACAGTTTTATTGCAAAAAGGTCAAACTAGGACAGGGTTTTAGTTAACCCACACTCCCAGGTCCTGCACCCATGAGAAATTGTAGGGACATGAGATTTGACCCTCTGGGTACCAAATACGCACCACAAAATGCCCCATACGTAAGGTTAGCACAAGTACTTTGATTCAAACTTTGTACCATAACAAACTAAACAGCATACAATTTTACACACAGCTGTCCACAATCAACTTCTAACAGGTACTGTTGTCAACGGACAATACATTGGCAATGAATTCAACAAAAAGAAGTACCCAGATTTGAAGGATCAAGTAAAGGGTGGGAGGACGATGGGCGGGAAATGAGAATAGGTGGCATGGAAGGATCTGGTCGAGAAAAACGGGCAACAAAAGTTGAAAGGGTGGACTGTTGTCTGGAAGATGTTACCCATGGCTCGATGTTGTCAGGGATGGTGTCAAAAATATAATGTCAAAGAAAAGGAGCTGCAAGATGCAAATCCCCGAGAAAAGTGGAGGGTAAATTAACAAGAGCCAAAATGTAGTCCCTACTGATAAGGTCCCAACAACAAAGAAACCACGTATGTAACGACAGAGTCAAAGAAGAAATATGGGCCAGAGTGGAAGAGAGAAGGTGTAGGGTATCAGCAGAAAGTCCTCGGGATTTCTGTGGAGAGCCTCCAAGAGGAGATGTATAGAAGACAGATACCAGAGAAGAGTAGTAACGTTAACATGAAGGCGAGAATATTGGGCATGTGTGAGACTAACATTAGATTTGGAAGCTGCTCCCCAAAGAAGTAATAAGGAAGCAAACAACTGGCGATCCAAAAACGGATATTCCACCCGATGGTAAGCAAGGGCGTACTGATAAGAGGCTCTTGGGGACACAGCATACTGATCTCTTCACCTACCTGGGAGAGAAAGTGATTGGCATGGACCCAAATATTAGGAGAGGGAGGAAATACCAAAAATGGTTGAGAAGAATACTCATGCAACAAAGAAGGACACGGGGAATAAGAAATAGGGGAAAGAGAGAAAACATCACAAAATCTGTAAAAGCTGAGGAAGATCTAGATGAATTGTTAGGATGGAACTTGGAAAGAACAGCAAACTCAGAAGGAGAAAAAGACGATCAAAATGGCGTTCAATCTCCTACAGTTGGGTCACCAGCACCCGAGGACTGAGATAGAAGATTGGTCATTGGTGTGATCCCCAAAGTGGTAACACTGACTTCAGAACTCATAACTCACAAAAACTGCACACAATTGTGTAGGGTAGAAAAGCGACGATAATAAACTGGGAGAAATGTGGTAATGTATAACAACAACAAAAAAGAACTACTTCATAAGAAAATCAAAACGTGTCACACATGAAGCACAAAAGAAAACGTACTCAAATGCTGTCAAACGAGAGGTTGGGGTTCAGTAGGGGGAGACACTTGTGTCACGTGAGCATACTATGCTACTAGTGGTTAATAGATGATGCACGATGATGTGCATAAGACACACGTTGGAATGTACTAGTTCCAACAAGGGGGGGAGCACAAGGTTTGTAGGATGAGTAAAGAAAGTGTTTGCATATAGAGGACAGCACTGTACAAGAATAGCTAATATGTGAGAGATGGTAAGTAACATATCGGAAGCAGTTTAATTATCACCAGAAACAGCCAGGCAAATGATTTAAAAGTACACTACTTTTTGGTGTGCTTATACAAGTGACAGACCTTGAAATACATTCGTAATTTTCTTTTTATTGTAAAAATGCATGGTTGTATTTATACGTAATGTTGATTTTACTTTTTTTTTTTTTTTTATTTGTTCAGTAATGCTTTTCTCATTTTTATCTTGTATCTATTAATTTTCTCAGTTGCTTTACTTGTTACTCATTGCTGATTCAGAGAAAAATGATTTCAGATGCACTTAATTTTAATTTTTTCAAGCAACTGTACGTTCCCAATTTTATTTGTTCCAATGCAGTAAGACAGTTTCACACTTTAGTTTTCTTCCATAGATTATTCAAAATAGCAGAAACAAAGCCCTACGAGTGGCTGTTTGTGCTAGTAATTACTAATCGTAATATTCATACATCACCGAAGAAAAAAATAATTAGAAAAATTGAACATTTTTCTAAAAAAGATTTTTCTGGGATTTACTTCATGGGAAAAAGTGTTCAGATTGTGCTAATATAAACTGTAAATATTTTTTACATTAAAAGTGGTACCCTTGAAAAAAAATAAGTTATTTCTAAGAACTCCATTTTTTAGTACTATATTTCCAAATTACACCAATAAAGATATAATCAAACCCTCACGTACAGTTCTAGTGAAGTAGCTTTCTTGTTTTGAGGAGAGTACTTTTATTTAAAATTGTGTTCTGTGATACAGAAATGGTTGTTGCACAAACTGTAGTTATTTTTCTAACTGTCTGAATCTTGAATACCCAAAGTAAGAAATGTTTTAATGGATTTTTGTTTGTGATGCCATTAAATAGATGGTGCCACATTGTATTTATTATTTTGGTCACATATATATATATTTATACACTATATCCATTATAGATAAGATGTGATACAGTTATCCCTTGTCATATGCAGTACAGCCACAGTTCACCCCTCAAAACTAGTTAGAGGCTTGCATTGTGCTGCATGCACTGCACAGCCCACGCTCTCGCCACAGCATCCCATGTGTTCTCAGTGTTCCTGTGCAGACCCTCCCGTGTAACCTCTCCGAGTCCTTTGCCTGCTTCTTCTGACACTGATATCTTTATTACTAATGGTATTCACAGTTTTAGCATTCAAGGCAATTTCTATAACCTATTCCCCATGCATGGCAAAAAATAAGCATATAAGGTTTTATCAAAATCAATTTACAAACAAACTATTATTTCCTAATGAAATTTCTAATCAGCACTGTAATTGCTATTTAGAAAAATGTAGTTACTTATGATAATAAAAAAATAAAAGTTGGCACATAATAAAATATGCATGTTGTGTTAACAACTACTCCAGTTAAAAGTACAACTTCTTTTCTAAATGAGATGTAATTACCTTTGAAAACTAACCATTTAACTCCTTAAACCTGAACAGATGTTACTAGCATTGTGACAAAAATCCAAATTTACTCATTGGATGGTGATAGAATCCAATAACATTTATGTCTCTTTGACTAAAAACTAATACAAACCATGTTATTATCCACCTTTTTTTAAAAAAAGACCACAAATTTTATAAGGTATGGTGATAATTACATCATGAAAATAATTCTGGTAAAACATGCAAAACATTATGGGTTTAAAAAGTTAAGGTAGTTAAGTGAACTAATAAATAGTCAGCATTATTATTTAAGAGACTTGAATTTTATGGTAATAGATTAAAGATTGATACATACCTAAAACGATAATTTTCAATACACAATATTGAAAAAACTATACTGCTAATGGGTATTTGCCAGCCATTTGAAAAGCCATTAAATGTTGACTAATAGCTATCTCTTTTGTATTAAACAGTTGCTAGTGGTTTTCTAAAAGCTTTAAAACATGTTTTGCTATCACACAAAATATTTTCTATAAATGAATGGAAAGCCACAAAAACTGATTTAATATTTAGTAAGAACTACTTTATTTTGAATGCAATTGCATACAAAAATCACATCATTCCAAATCAATTTGTATGTGATAATATTAGCTTACTATGGTTAAGTTTTCAAAATATGAAGAAATTAAATATTACAGGAAGTATTACATTATTGATAATGTTACCATTCATTAATCACGAAAAAAATACAACCCTTTATCTGTTTGACATTTTTTAATATAGATTATATAAACACCACTCATTGTGGAACTACATATTACTTTTCTCCCATGTTCAAGTTCTAAGAGAAGAATTTAAGAGTAAAATAAAATTGAACGAAATTGAAGTAAAAATGAAGTTAGCACAATATGTGCACAATCAGCAGATAGATAGAAGGTAATACAAAGCATGTTCTGACTCTCTCAAATCAAGAAACAGATTGCCTTCCTTGTAAGTTGGAACAAATCTGATCTGAGACCACCAAAACTGCATTCACAACACACGTTCTCTCTGCAGCTGAACAATCATTAAAAAGAGGACACCAAATTGCAAAAATATCTCTGCTTCATGTAACAAACACAATGTATCCCCCAAATGTAAGGACAAGCAATACACAATGAAATTATTCCATGAAACAAGATAAATTCCTTGATCATATTTAGTATGTTTCAAAATTAGTATTTATAACTAGTTAAGAATTTTGTAAAAACAAAATACACCATGGGATCACGCTGATTTTTCAAAGCCAATTCAAAGCCAAAAAAAGCTGACTAGAAACCTGAAGTATAGTTTTGATGAGTAAACTCGAAACACTCAAATACCTAAGGTAAAGCAATTACAAAAACAAAGTCTCACTCAGCAGCTAATATTTATTAACTTGGAAAGATATCACCTGAACATACATTAAGCTACTTACTACTGACTATGCAAACATCCTTCTGGAGGTCCAAGTAATCACATTGGTAATTATTAAATTTGCAAAGGAGTAATTATCCAAATTTCAATACATCCTCGTATTTTTCCCAAGTTTCTATGTGACAGCCATATTCAATGGAGCAATGCATTTTACATGCACTGTATTATTGTGTGAAGGATTTTAACAAGTTTGATACGTTTTGCTTAGACACATTACACTTGGAGCTATTTTGTATGAGGAATGATGACCTATTCATTAAAGATGCATAGCAGCAATTGATGAGGGGTGTTTATAACAGATGATAGAACGTGATTAGTGTGAAAGGTGAGCACACTCCTAATAAACTTTTAAACTCAGTGGCAACCTTTACCTCCAATTCAAGGTGAGCTGTCCCAATATTTTTTTTTTTTTTATACTGTGCAGTGACATACCTCTAATGGCCAAATGATTTACAACAAAAAATACTTCAAAATTTAAATCATGAAGTAGGGCAAAAGCATATACTGTATACCAATATTTTAAATGATTGGATGAATATTTTGGTTTATTTGAAAAAAAATTTAGACAAAAACAAAACATACTAGAATGACAAAAGTTTACCATACCTTGCTGAATCAATGAATTTGTTAAGTTCTGTATCCTTTCTGTATCACAGCTTTCTGAAACTGATACTGACCATCTAATGCCAGGACTGGGACTAGACACCGACTGCTGAGGGTTAACAGAAAAACTTGTTTATTGTCAGGTTACTGTGACTTCTGTTAGAACACTGGATTTACTAAACAAGGCAAGAAATAAATGTATTTTTTCTACTTTTTACTATCATGGCAAAAAATGGAATCTGTATTTGCTCTCTTATATATATAGTTTTGTTAATTTAGATTTGTCAAACAGGATCAAAATTTCTTTGTGTACGCTACATAATAAAACCAGATACTTTAATCATTTTCACTTTGAAAACAGGTATAACAAATAAACTTCTTTTTGGGCTTTGTGTAGCACCGAAATGTTTTGAAATGGTCTTGAAATACAAGACATGAAAATTCTATTCATTAAACTATAATATTCAGGTAGTTTTAGAATAAACTGGATAATGTCAAAGGATCAAAGATTTAGGTTTATCCTATCTTGTGAAACTGAATTTTTAATTGTAGTTTATAAAGAAAAACATTCAGAATTTACAACTTTTGAGTTATTTTTTTTTTAATTGCAAAATGTTAATTTTAAAATCATTTTATGTTTATCCTTACTTGTGAAATTTACTTTATGCTTACCAAACACTGATTAATACGAGCAGCATCACTTTCAGGAGGAGGAGGCAGAACAATCCAGTTGTATTTTCGGAGTTCCACAGGAACTTTCATCCTTTCAAAGTCTTTCCACTGTGACATCAAAAACTCATAGCAAGTTAGACAAGTCACTACAGATCTTCCATTGGCAAGAGTCAAGGCACCAGGAGGCCTTGGGTGATCAATTAAGAAAGGAAAATCTCTTACGAATATAGTACGAACACGCTGACGGTATGTTGTTGTCCCACATATAAAGCACACATAATGGTGGGTGTTATATTTACGATCCCAAGGATGGCCATCTTCAGCATAGGGAGAAGTTTCATATGCAAACCACTGTGCCATCAAAGAATGATAACAAAATGTGCACACTAAACAACTCCCATAATCTGTGAGAGGTTGACTTCCAATAGGAGAGGGGTGTTTAAGTAGAAATGGGAAAAATGGATTTTCATTTCTGTTTGGAATGGCTCCAAGAGGAAAGGTGTGTCCAGGGAGAGATTTTTCACCACACACAAAGCACACTGTAGAAACCATTAATGGCATTATATTCAAGGAAGCACTAAATGGGCAGTCTATCTTAAAGTCCTGACACCTGCTTGGTCTATTGCCATCCTGATCTTCTATGTTTACTTTCAAAGAGTTGATACGAGCTGTAGCAGTGGCAACTAAGTTTGAATCCTGACTACTTCCTGAGACTCTAGAAAATGCTGGCAAGTTTACTTGTGTATTGTGGACTGAATTTGTTAGAAGAGTACTCACAGTAGTCAGCAACGGTTCATGGTTTTTTATGTTTCTTCCAGTATCAATTTGCATATCAGGAGAGGAGATTTGAATGTGCAGTGCAGAATTACTGCTATGAGGCGATAAAGAAATTTCAGGGCAACTCAACTTTCCTGAAATCCCAGTATGATCAAGACTTGCCGATTTTGTAGAGTGTAAAAAATACTGTCTTTGTTGATGTGGGACATTAGCCATTTCAAATGCTTCCCATTGATTTTGTAAAATTCCATGGCAATCCAAACATGTTAAAACTTGTCCATAATAGTCCATTGGTTTGGCATTTGCTGGTTTGGGGAGGTCTCTTAAAAATGGAAAAAACATGGTACCATTCTCAGGTCTGGAAGACACCAAGAACAGCTGATTAATAGCAGTTGGCTTTTTACACAAATAACACCCAAAACTTCCAGATACCATCTCCTGCTGAACAGGATTACAGTTCTGCTGAAGAAATGAAGTTTTGCTAGAATTTTCTCTTGGAAGTCTGTACACTCTTTTCTCTTCTGGTGTACATGATATTTCAAAGTTTTGATACTGCTCCAAGAAAAACTTCTGACAATACGCACAAACCACAACTTTTCCATGGGAAGACATAGGAACTGAACCAGGGTTTGGTTTCAAACGTCTGAGGAATTTAAAATAAGGGCTTTTTTCTGGCTGTGGGTATGCATAAATGTCTCGTTGCAGAGAAAATGGATGTTCTATTCCACAAGTGAAGCAAACAAAGCCAGGTTCTTCATGAAGGATCTTGGAACAATGATTGTTTTTATCTAGTGATGTAAGACGATTTTCCTTGCCTGCTATATAATAGCTGCGTTCTGCATGTGGAATATTCTGCTGTTGATAAGCATCCCATTGACACAGGAGAAATCTATGACAAGATTCGCAAGTTTTCACTCTGCCTGACGAATCCATAGACTTGGCTTTAGAAGGTTTTGGATGAATGGCCAAACTTGGAAAAAATGGACAATTGGCTATGGGTTTGGCATATACATTAACTAAAGTTCCCTTAGGGAAAGTACCTGCACACACATAACAAACCTCCATACTAGCTGAAGGAGATTCAAGAAAGGACGTTCGGTTTGATACACTAAGATCTAAGGCTTCACTATCTTCAAGAGTTGGCTGAGATCTTTCAATATGATTAGAGAAACTGCTACAGTTTGAATCTCTAGACTCAATCCTCTCCATTTGATCAGGCTGCGAGACTTCATCAACCATGCTGCAAAATCTATAAGGAATTTGACGAGCTGATTCAGAAGAACCAGACTGAGGTATACCTAACACTTGGGAGGCATATTCTGACTGTACTCCAAACTCAATTCCAGCAAAAGGACCATTGTCACAACGTTTCAACCAATAAAGTCTTCTGTCATGAGAAGTTCGACTTTTTTCATACGATTCCCACTGCTGAGTTAGGAAAGAATAGCAAACCATACAAGCCATAGCTATTCCATTAGATGAAATTGGACTTGCACCTTGAGGACATTGATGGTGTTCCAAAAATGGAAAAAATGGTCCACCATCCCAAGGTTTTGAGTATAATGGATATAGCCTTATGCCTTCATTTCCACATACAAAACACACAGGAACAGCTGATGAAGTACTGGATGGCAGTTCTTGTTTCATACGTATGGGTCGATAAGATTTTAGAGACATTTTAAAGTTGTTTTAGGTCAGCTTCGTTTAAACTTCATTAGACTTGCTCTTTATCAGACCTATATAAAAATTACATGTTCGTAAATGCTTTGTGGTCTGACAAAAAGTACATCGATGCTAAGACTCTGAAAATAGGGTGGTAATATACTCTTTTGATGCTTAAAACAAAGATGAATGGATGTGGACTAGTACTCAAGTATGTCTTCATCTTTTCTGTCCAATACTTTTACAGCACAGATAGTCTAAATAAAAGCAGAGAGAGGGCAAAATGTTTAAAATATCATAATTTAAATTCAGAATATATTTGTTTGGAAGACCAACAAATTTTTCAAATTCTAAAACCATAATTTATGTCTACTAGTTATCTTTAATACCATATAATTAAAACACTAGTGCAAAAATCAAAACTAGTCTCTTACACTCTCATCAACAATTTCAAAATCTTTTACAATTACTGTTAATGTTTTGTATTAATAAACATGCTTTTATATGTTGACACAAAAATTACCATCATTTTTACAATAAACTAATTCTTACAAGCTAATGTTTTTTTTTGTTTTATTTATTTGCATAATTTAGTTGAAATGCCTTCCAACCATACAAGGAATACCTGTGAAAGGTAATTCGACTCTTAATTTGCAATTTATATTCACGTAATTTTGAATTTTTTCATACTTAACAAATTTTAATAAGAAAGATTAATGATGCTTTGTAAATTAGACATGCTTGGAGATATACTGATGTTCTTTTACCTAATTATAAAGGATTTATCGACACTGTAAAACACATTTGTCCAAAAGAAATCCCTCTAAGAAAAGATCTTTCATTAAAAACAAAGCATATTACAGGGAATAACTTCCCCAGTATCATACTGCACTGTGTGATCAAACTTGGTCCCCATCAGCAGAACCTGAGTACCACAAACAGTGATGCAGTTTCTTAAAAGTGAACACAGCACTTTATATATGAAAGTACTTTTAAAAATTTTAAATTTCCTTTTCTGTTATGTTTTTTGTAATTAACAATGATCAAATGGTTTTTGTTTTGAGTATAGGTTTTTTTGCTAGACAAATGATGGCACTGATGTTCTAGCTAAGAGCAACCAGGATCAGAAATTTTAACTTATCTGTAGACACATTTTGGATAGAAAAATAGGGTGACAATCTGAATTGGTAGAACTTGTTAAATTTCCCAATCTCAGAAAACCAATTGCTAAGAAATTTAAAATAACACCACCCAGACCCCTTTATTCACAACAACAATCTTTGGTACTTTTTCTGTTATACCCCCAACAAATTTCATTAAATTTTACATTATACCACACAATTTTAATAAGTGTAAAAATATGTAAATATATTAATTATTTATATATAAATATATGCATTTTACTTATATAATAAATGTCCATAATAAATTTCTAAAAATATATTCATAAGCATTGTATTCATACTGTAAAAACTTACCATTTGTGGGAGTATAATGGAAAAGTACCCCATCTTCCGACTTTTAAGTATGCTTACAATCACAACCCTAGACTTTTTACTTTTTCATCCGATATAAAACATTATTCACCAAAGAATAAAATATCAGTTAAAACAATCTCTGTTTCACATGTATTTACATAGGTTAATACACTGAACAAAAGAAAGGTTAAGAAAAACAATACTCTGCACTTTTCTACACACCCATTTCTTTATGGACTATACATTACATGGAGGCTTTACAATCAGGCTGGTTTACAAACAAAAACTTTCAAACAATGTCACTTTATTTAACCTTTGGTTGGAATACTTTTCTTTTGGTTTAGAAAGTGATTTAGTTCAAAATTTATAGAGCAATAGCAAAAGTCTTTAAACTTCTGACTAAAGTGAATGATAAATTTAGGCAATGAACCTCAATAATTTGTTTGTCTCGCAATGGTGACAAAACATTATGTATCAATCATGTACTAGCCATAAGGTCACTCAATCTAATAAAAATTGGAAAAAGATTGATTTTTTTTTTTGCATGGCACATTTATTGGTAACTTTAACAATTTCAAATTTAATGAAGTTTCAAAGTACATTCTCTGTAGTCATTACGATTTTCAAGGATATACTGTCAACAATACTACACAATGACATCAACTTTACTGTACATAATCAGAATCGAGCCAATTGGGAGCTATAATAATCAGCAATCACCAATTTCCAATTGTGACATGATTGGTAAAACAGTAAAAGTTAAGATGAAAGAATGCCTATTCTTATTTATAATTATTACATAATAATCACACACTTGTTTCAACTTTCAAAGTGGTGAAAACTGATGACTTACGAGTTTCAAGGTATTTATCAGAGTATATCACAACATTAATGACAGTTTCTTCTTTTTTTTTACACTCCCATCACAGTCACAAACATCAACACATATGTATACACATTAAACAAATCGAAAACTAAGTGTATCACTATGAAATGAGGGCAAGGCATAATCATTACAGGGGTCATTGGCAGCATTACTCATTTTATCACTAATAATTTAAGTGTATGGATTAGACATCCCATTGTATGTTTACTGGATATTTTTTTTATTACTTAGAAACTGGTTATATTTACTTATTCCTATTTATTATTTTACAGTTCTGTTACTCATTACATCTTTGCTGTACCATTCAGCAACCCAACTCTATCACCAAACATAAACATGTAGCAATTTATCTAATATGTCAAGCTACATCACCAGAGTCATTTAAGAGTCTTTCAATAGCCATAATACTTTGTTAGGGAGAATTAAACTAAGTTTTGCATATACTAATGCCAAGTTCTTTGAGGAACATAAAATCTATAATAGTGCATGAAGCAAACTACTGGCATTTATGTTTTTTTCTATGTAAGTTACACTAATTTTCTTTCTTTAATGTTACTTTCATTTTAAATTCTTAATCTATGTAAGGAACTTGCTACTATTTTCACTTGAATGACTGATGTAAGCCAATAAATGTAAGACACATGCATCACATTTTTTAAAGGTCACACCTACGTTAATTAATTTTCAAATTTTAGGCAGTTACATTTTATTTCTTAATAAAATAAAATATAACAACAACAGGAAAAATGTCAGTGTTATCTCCTACATAGTCCCACGTTTTAGTTTTATGAAATCAAAACCACAACATCAGTGTTGATGGCTTCAAAAACACAGATGATTTCAGTTTCATACAACTCTCAATAGATCAGCATTCCCAAGGACAGATTCTGGATTTTTTGAAAGAAAGGGTCCAACAAAGATTTATAACCATAATAATAATAATGCTCCCTCCCAAAAAAATAAATCACATTATTATGCTTATAAATCGTTGTTTCCCAACTTATTAAAATAATCATTGTTGTTTTGAGAATATTGTTATTAATAATAAGGGCTATAGTATGTTAATTTTCATAAACGGATATAATACAACTTTTACCCGTTGTTCTAACAACGTTAAGACGGCTTATCGACTTCTTGAGAAGAAT
>NW_013665869.1:689002-691166 GCF_000517525.1 Limulus polyphemus | reverse complement strand
TAAACATACTCATATTACTACCACTTAAACTATATTATTCTATGTCTAACAGTTCTTAACTTACTGTTAATGAATACTAGGACTATTACTATTAGTAACACTATAGTATAATTACTTGTACTGTAGACTAGTTGTAGTTGCAAGTTACATATTTTAATCATTCACGATCATCCTGAAGATAAACTGGCTTTCAATATACTTTTTAATAAAAAACTTATTTACTTTTGTTACTATTAAACATGATGGTCGTAAATAGTACTCTCAAGGAAAAAAAAAAAAACCTAAAAAATAAATTACCCAGTTAAATTCTCCATGCTGTATCAGATGCATCAACCGCCATGTTGAACCTTAAATCCCAATGTCCCTTGCGTGATTTTATTCAAACAATTATTTGAAAAATGCATTATTCACCGATAGCATAACGTCTCTCGAAACCTATTAATATATAAATACATTGTAAAGCATTGTTGGTGAAACTTTTATTTATTATTATTTTTTTTACAAGAAAGTGTATTACAAGTAACAAGCTTCGCAACTAATTACATGTTTGGGGTTTCTTTTTTTTTTTACATCCAAGCGACTAGCCGGTTCAATTATAACTGATAATTTTAAATATACGCAATACGTAGTTGGGTCTCCTGTAGTATGTTTGCCCCAAATCCATTAAAACCTCATCTGAGGAAATGTTTGTGTTTGATATCTGTTCCTAGTATGCATCTAGAAACATTTCAAATTTGTTAATCACCATCCAGGACTAGCGCCGTAATAGACTAAAAAAGGCACCGCTACAACTTGGGTCGATCAAAAAAAACAACAAAAAATGATTAAACTGTAGCAACAGAAATCTAAAATAAAACTGTCAAATAATTGGAATACAAATTTTATCACTTACTAAAAAATTAATAAACCAGGATTTAATACAAACGTTAATAAACAATACGATATCAATATCATTAATTTCAATAAAAAAAAAAGAAATTAACAAAAAGAACAAAAAGATGAAAAAGCCCAATTAAAAAAAAAAAACACACACACAATAATCCAAAATTAAACCACTTCATGAAGAATAACACCATCGAGTAATAATTAGTACTAATTTGCTCTAACAATATCTCGTGATTATCAAAAAAGGGTTACGTAGTTAGTTCTTCTCGACTGGGGGCTACTCCAGCCATTCGAAACGAAGATAACAAGAAATAGCCCTATTAGTAAAAGGAAAGGGACATTAAATTTTTAGGTTGTTAGTTATTACGAAGTTATAAATCGCCGAATAGAGATAATCAGTAGTTAACAGAAAGAGGTAGGTAAGAGGGACTTAAACGATACACATCTGTTGTTTTTTGGCTGCTCGATCTCTTTGGTAATATATGCAATCCATGATAATGTGTTCCGGATTTTCAAAATTTGAGCAATCGCTGCATTCACCATTGGGATGTGTTTTAATTTTGTAGAGATGTCCATTTAGACCTGTGCAATTAAACCTGAGGAGTGTTATGATAATTTCTTGGCGTCTATTCGTACATGCATACTTGATGTGAGAAGAAACAACAGGAACAATTTTCTTATATATATTTGATTGTTTCACTGAATTCCATCTGTACTGCCAGGAATCTAAAATGAATTTATCGACTTGGCCATAGAGGTCACCAATTTCAACAGAAACGTTTGTGACCCCAGGATATGTTAACGCATCCTTGGCAAGATGATCAACAACCTCATCTCCCTGGATTCCCACATGGCTAGGGAACCAGAGAAATTTGATGACAATACGGGGGCATAAACGGACAAGGCATGTAAATACTTCATTCAGTAACATTGGATTAGATGAAAAGGAACCGTTCTTAATCGAAATTAATGAACTTAAAGAGTTACTAACTATCAGAGCTTTCGTAACATCTGAATCTTCTAGCCATAGAAGTGCTTGTAGGATAGCAAACAGTTCAGCCTTCATTCCATGAGGAACCCACTTTGAGACTAATAATGGCTGGAGACGGCTTGAATGGTTAATGAAGAAAAACTTTAATATAAGTTTAACATAGCAGCAAATGTACAACGTTTCGACAAAGTTTTGTCATCATCAGGTAAGAATTGTGTAAGAATATTGTTACGTCTCCGTTTGTTAATTGATTTTCCGTAACTTCGTTCCGACGAAACTTTAGCGACA
>NW_013665869.1:685875-688175 GCF_000517525.1 Limulus polyphemus | reverse complement strand
TGTCGCTAAAGTTTCGTCGGAACGAAGTTACGGAAAATCAATTAACAAACGGAGACGTAACAATATTCTTACACAATTCTTACCTGATGATGACAAAACTTTGTCGAAACGTTGTACATTTGCTGTTATGTTAAACTTATATTGAAGTTTTTCTTCATTACCCATTCAAGCCGTCTCCAGCCATTATTAGTTCAGCCTAATATACAGATGCAGGTGCAGTTTTAAATGCTTTTCTGATGTTGAGATTTTTGATATAAAATGCCGAGTAATTAAAACTGGTAGACTTGGAGCCATCCGTAAATATACATGTATAGTCAGAGAAGCATGCTAGTTTTTCCTTAGCCAAGGACAAAAGCAAATAACTTTGCTCCCATTTTTTCCCACCATAATGTAGAGTGACGTCGACATCAGGGGTTGGAATCTCCCAAGGAGGAAAGGGAAAATATTGGTATTTAGCAACGTTCTGGAGGTTCACGAACGAGAAAAAGTCTGCAATTTTAACTGACATTGGCAAGTTATTTCGTTGAAAGGTTCCGTTATAATCTCTCCAATCCTTTTGAAAGAAATTAACGGATAATCGTAGTACAAAGACTTTGCTATAAATTTGAGTTGCATCTTCCGTCTCTGTAAGTCAAAGGGTAGGACACCACAGTCTACTTCCATGGCTGATATAGAGATGTGTTTTAATGCTCCACAACATAATCGCAAGCATCGATTTTGAATAACGTCCAGTTGTTTAAGGACTGAGTAACTCGCAGAGTCATAGATTATACTGCCATAGTGGATAACGGATCGTCTTAAGGTTTTATATATAAGTAATTAAGTCTTTTTGGACGCTCCTCAACGTGTGCCGGACACACATTTAAGCAAATTGAGTCGTTTAGCACATTTTTGCGAGACATAGGTGATATGACGCATCCAACTTAACCTGAAATCAAAGATAACTCCAAGAAATGTGTATTGGGTGACGGAGGGTAGTTGGTTATTAAAGATTAATTTCACTGTGTTTGAAGTACGAGAAAAAGGGAGAACTACAGACTTTTGGGCTGAAACCGTAAAGCCCCATTTAAAAACCTAATCGGCTAAATTATCCAGATTTGTTTGAAGACAGGTTTGGATATGATTAATATTACGACCAGTTTTCCCAGAGGGCTAAACCATCAGCAAAAATACTATAATTCGTGCTATTACTAATAAAGGAAGAACTAATGCCATTAATTATGAGAAGGAACAAAATAGACCTAATAACACTACCCTGGGGAGTACCATTTTCTGAGACTCTTTCCCCAGAGACGACTCCATTGACTCTGACCTTAAAGGATCTGTTTGAAAGAAATTCTTTAATCCAGTTGAAGAGTTGGCCATCAAAACCGTAACTATTGAATTTATATAACAATCCTTCTTTCCAGACCATATCGTATGCTCTTTCAATATCTAAGAACACGGATACTGCCTTACCTCTGTTGCACAATGATTTGTTGACATCTTCATGTAGCCATAAAAGATGATCAAACGTAGACTTCTTCCAACAGAAACCAGACTGAAACTTGTCGAAAAGTCTATGTTTTTCACAATACCAATGCAAACGGTTGGCGATCATTTGTTCCATAATTTTACACATAGTAGAAGTAAGAGCAATTGGTCGATACGATGTAATAGAGCTTGGATCTTTATCTAGCTTAGGGATTGGGCAAACTATTGCGTGCTTCCAGGCTGAAGGGAGGGTTCCTTCATTCCATATCTTATTGAAATATTCCAGCAGTTTTACGAAAAAAATTTAGAGAAAGATTTTTATAGATTTTGTAAGGAATTCTATCGTCACCAGGGGCCGCGTTTCTAGATGTCTTTATTGCTTGTTTAATTTCACTGATATTGAATTCAGCATTCAACGCATTACTATTATTTGGCTTCTTAGTAATAGTGGCGGAATTATCATGTTCATATAATTTGTTATATTTCGAAAATTAGGTTGAATAATTGTCAGAACTGCTGATGAGGGCAAATTGATCAGCCAGCGCATTCGCCTTTTCAACATCCGTCAAATATGCTGATCCAGGAGTTTTAAGCGTAGGAATAGGAATAGAACTCCCACCCTTCATATGCTTCACGAATTTTCATATTTTATCTAAATCTGATGAATGGTGTAAACGAGAGCAGTACTCGCGCCAGTTTTGTTGTTGGAGTGCTAGAATCGTCCGTTGACAAATGGCTTTCTGCTTTTTTTTTTATATATTCAATACAATCATCAAAAAGACGCGTTTTAAAACCTTTCTTCCTACTTTTTTTTTTTTTTTTTTTTT
>NW_013665869.1:672919-685666 GCF_000517525.1 Limulus polyphemus | reverse complement strand
ACCTTTCCTTACCTTTTTTTTTTTTTTTTTTTTAACTTTTAGTCTTTCTCACATTCCATATTCCAAGGGGTTTGATGTTTGGTACGTTCTGTGGTTGATTGTGGGATAAATGTCTCTGCTCCTTCCAAAATAATATTTACTATACGGGAATATACAGATTCGACTAAAGAAGACATATCTATGTTTTGAATGGATAAATCGAGGAACGTACAGAAGTTGAACCAGTTTGCTTTGCTAAAGTTCCAGAAGGTCGTCGAACTCTTAACTTCAAAAGGGACTTTAACAGATGTAATTACCGGGAGATGATCACTTCCCAGATCATAATCTTTAACATCCCAGGTAGCAAGACTAGCAAGTTTACTATCTACAATCGTTAGATCCAGAGCAGAGAGATTACCCCGAACAATACATGTCCCACGACCGTCATTTAACACCATTTTATCAGATTCCATAACTAGATCTCCGAGAATCTGACCTCGACGGTCTAATTTTGTTCCACCCCATAAAGGTTTGTGAGCATTAAAATCTCCACAAATGATACTGTTTGGAAGAAAAAACTCTCGATACTCAGCAGGATCAATGTCGACACCAGGATTATAAATATTAAATATCATTACTCTGCCCATAGAAGTCTCACATTGGACCCCAACAGCTTCTGTACTTTCTGGGAAAGTAAGGACAGTGAAGAGAAAGTGATTCTTGACAAGAGTAAGTACACATTCCTTTGTCGAGTGTTCCCGATCTTTTCGAATGGTTTATAATCGTGTATGCGGAATTTTACATGGGGTTTGATAAACGATTCCTGAATACAAATAACATCGGAATTTATGCGGTGAGTTTCAAGGTAACGAATAAAGAATGGAGCATGAGCCTCAATGCCCCTAGCATTCCACTGTAATATTTGTAAAGGACCTATTGTTTATTTGTAGGTGAACTTACTTGGTAGAGTTCATAAATTGATTCTGGATTAATATCAAAACCAAAAACGGTACTTGCCAATTTGGTTATGAAAGATATCCTCGATTTTCTGCATTTCTTATGCCAAAAGGACGTCTTGAGCAATCGAAATTATTTTTGCTACGAAAGTAACGAGGGTGACGTACGAGGGCTATTATAAGCACTATCCTTTTGGGAAATGTTATCGTTACGTTCGTCAGAAGATCGGGGTTGCTGTGGTTCTTTAGGCAGAAGTTGTGTTTCCACTGGTTTTCGTTTCTTAGCAACAATTTTATCTGCTTGGGCGTAACTTAGTTTTGACAGCCTGGACCTCCTTTGCCTCATGACATTTTTCACAACCCTTGTATGCTGCCGAATGTTCACACCCACATAAACAACATACTGGAGTCTGCTTATTACAGTCCTTTATGTTGTGATTTTCGCCACACTTTGAACACCGAACATTACTGCGGCACACGTTTGCAATATGACCGTAACGTTGGCACTTAAAACATCGCGTCGGGTGGAGGATAAATTCTCGGACAGGAAAAGACAAGGTAGGGTTGTAGTCGAAAAATGGAGTATAACGGAACTTATAGGTTCTTTAACTTTTAAGACTTTATTGTAGGGGCGTCATTCTCATTGCCTTCGTAACACCCTATATGGTTGTACAGTCCTCTTTCATAATGTCGAGATGGACACAGTGAATGATGCCCCTAACAGAAGGTGGGAGAACGTCTTGAATTTGGGAACGAATTTTGTATCCACAAATGTTTTTATTTCGACATAATAATCTCGACTGTGAGTATGAACAAACTACCTTAACACGATCCGTTTGTAACTGAATCTTTTCAGTAGGCCCAATTATTTCGTTAAAGGCTCTACTCAAGAGCATGGGATTTACCTTAGCTATACTGATGTCTGGGAAAGTAAGAAATGCTATTTGTTTTCTGTCCCGAGTTGTCTTTTTGTGTCCGATAGATTTTTCACTAGAGCCAGAATCAGATCTTACTCTTACTTGAACAGTCCCTATCTAAATCCACGCCATTCGACTCACTCACGGTGTAGGAATCAGCCGAACCATTCTCAAACCGGCGAAGCTCGTCCGCTACCTTCACCCCTTCCTCAGCAGTACTTCTAACTCGCTCTCTGCTACTTGGCATACCGCTTCCGGGATTAGATTCGATTTGAAGGAACACCTTGTCGCGATAAGGCCACGTGGTCATACCTCATATGAGTAGCTAATTTACGTAAGCCTTCACAACATTAATATATGTACGTCACCGTTAGAGGAAAGCTTGTGTGAGTTTCATAATACAAACATGCTCTAGCTAGAAGGTGGGTTAGCGCTTTAATATAACTAAAAATTTATGGTTAAACTAATTGATAGAAGGAAAAATAAATGAACGATAAACAAAATAAAAGTAGAATTCGCCATCTCACATTCCTTTTCCATTACAAAAAATCACTTCGTACAAGGTATTCCAATTTTCGTATGACTACCTTTATCTCCATTTTTATACGAACACTAGAAATCCTTTACAGTTTAAGTACAGATACCGTTTATGGAAAAATAATAATTCATGTTCTGGAATCTTGAGCTCGATCTTCACGAACTTCCAGATTATTAACAGTTCGAAGACCATCTAAACTCCAATAATCAACTCTGCAATGTGGTCATAATGTCCTTGGAGTGGGTTGAGCAGGAAACATAGGTAAATCAATTGCAAGATCCGTTAAAAGATAAGAAATGGACACAACAAGGGAAGTATTTTGTCTTGTGCGGAGAAGATCAAGTCTTCTGTAGTCAACATTCCTGTTTTGCCGCAACTACCTAGAACAATTACCATTTTCTCTGGTGTCCAGAGAATTTTCGCAAGAGAAATATATGTATCTTTTCATATTAGAAACAAGAAACTGTCCTATATCTCCACCTGATCTAGGATCTCTTAATTCATACACTAATGGAGTAACTTCAAAAGGTCCATTCCACCTCTGAACAGATTTTCAGTAAATATATATACTGCAGAAGATAGTGGATGTGTCCATAATGATAGTAGGTCACCTACTTTAAAAGTATCTAGGTGTCTCTTACAGTTGTATGTTTGCCGCTGTTACTTCTGAAACTTTTCAACATTGTATCATGCTTTCTGTATGACGTCTTGGAATTCAATTGTTTGCCGACCCATGGTTTGAAGTGTTGTTAGGTATTTTGCAATCGTCCCAAGGAAGGAAAACTCTCATCTCAGATGAAGTTTGCCTAGCGTATAACCTCTAGACTCATGAATACAAGTTTTAATTGCAAGAAAAAATTCAGGTAAATGACTGTCCCAAGTTTGACGAATTTTCTTAATATAAGCAAATATCATTGTAATTATATTTCTATTTACTCTATTTGTAATATGAGACTGAAAATGATATGGAGTTGTAAAGATATGTTCAATTCCTATAGCTTTACAAGTTTCATCCAGCCAATGAGACAGAAATTGGGGTCCATTATCGGATACAAGAGTATTTGGAATACCGTATTTACACAAGTATTCATTAATAACTCATATTATCTCACCAGTTTCCAATAATCTAGTACTTTGCATAAATCCTGCTGGCTGTTTTTGATCATAGTATGTGGTTTGAGAAACATGGCATGATAACACATAATGTTTAATGTACTGTCTCATACCAGACCCAAACTATGTATGGATACTTTGTATGTGGTTTTTCTAATACTTAAATGACTGACCGTGGTATGGTCATGCAAAATAAAAGTATAATTCGCTATCTCACAGCAAAAAGAAAAATATTTCAAATGTTAATGATGTTTTGTCTATGTTTAATGTGTCATATATAACTATACCATGCGTTTCTACCTCCCTATTTTGATACAGTAATTTTCAAAATTTATCATTTATTCTTTATATGTGCATGTTTCACATAACACATGGTTGAGATGGTCGTTAAATTAATATTCTTGCTGTCTTTGTTCCTTGTCATTCTTTGAGGTCACACATATTCTACCCAGGGAGAGAATGGCTGTAATACTGCACTTTGTGCAAACATGTCGATAGTAGTGTCTTCCAATGGCAGAGAAAGTGGTATTTCAAGGTTATGGCCTCACTTATGCTTGAATGAGAATGACCTATCACTTGATTAGCACAAGTAATGTTTGGTAAATATGATGTCACCTGCAAAGTAAGTAATGTTAACTTTAAACAATCAGGTAGATGATCTTGACCTAATCAGTTGAATATATAGAATCCAGTAAAAACAACCATCCTGTGTTTAATAACAGCAAGTACACCTACTTTGTTCTGAGCTGATTATACATTTTTCATTTTGAGCATTACTTTGTGTCCAGTCTCTTTCTTTCTCAGATTCAGTTACTCATAAATTCAGTTCTACTTCATTATAAATATCTTGCCCAGCCTTTTGTTAACTGAACCTATCCCACTACTCTAAAGTTAATTCAGTTCAACATGAATATATCACAGAATGGGTAGAAATATTGGTGCCATGACTACAGGATATCTTAGTGTGGAGTTTGCTGTTTTCTGCTGACATGTGTTTTGCCTGTTACTCCTATACTTGTGTGATATAAGTTTAAGGAAGCTTCATAGTTACAGAAACTTCATTTCCACAATTAGCATGATTTACAACAAAGAGGAAGAAATGTTCACTGAAACCCAATTGTTGTCTGAGAAAGTTGTTGGGTCTAGAAGAAGTCCACTCCTGGATTTTTTACTTTTGCCAATGCCACACCCGTCCATGACTTCTCTCTCGTTACATTCAACGATTAAGGAAGAATAATCAAATAATCTATAGTGTACCCATTTACTACATCTGAGGATAAATCTCAGTGTCATGGAAGCTCAGATTACTGAGGATCATTACGATGGAGAGACATCTGCCAAGTCTGAGATCAGATGGGGCAGTCTGTATCAGGCTCCCAGATCTTCACTAGCTAGAATAATACAATCCCAGCTCAGGTAGAAACCACCCAAGGATACTGAGGAGATACTGGATGTGTTCTTGGTAAAAGGTATCTGTCAAGAGGAGCTTACTCACTAAGAGGTGAGACAGCAGGCACTAAATTGTGAAGTAAGTAAGTCATGGAGCATTAGTGAGTCTCTCCAAAGAAGAGATATACTGCCAAAACAACCATGGATTACAGAGGAGCCTGGGGTTGCATAGAGTCAATGGATGAGCCACCAAAGGCAACTTGTTATTCTGCTAGCCTGGAATAAGGATTTACCTCTCCCTAAGAGTGCCTACAAATAATGTGTCCATGATGTCGAAGACATCTAGGTCAACTAATAGCCAGAAAGTCATAAGAGAGAGGTTCTGCCCATGAACACAATTCCCAATAAGTGAAGCAAAGCACGTCAGCCCTATTGATATTCAAGGGTGCAGCAAAGGAGGGCTTACACCAGTTTTTAATGTGTTTATGGCAGATAATTACTCCAAATGGTTGAACCACAGAATAGGCTGTGTAATGTCTGGCACTTAGTTTAGATGGTCCAGCCCTAAACTCTATAGAACACTTGAATAAGTATCAACTGAAGGACTGCAAGACATTCATTACTTAGTTTCACTGAAATACTGACACAATGGAAAACAAAGCAATACATTGAGCCAAGTTCAGGACTCAGAAGAGGTGTGCCATGGAAAGCTTGACTGCTGCATGGTAAAACGTACTCTTCAATGGCATCAGCAGACTGTGAGGATATCCTTATAGACAAGTTTGTGGAAGAGGTACCAAATGAAAATACTTAGCACCTTTTGGGTGTAAGAAACCTTCTCGTACTTATGAAAGCAGTTTCTGTGAAGATGCGGTTCAAAGTGATAGCTTCAAATCTGTCACAAAGGAGGAAAACTCTTGTAATGAATTCATATTAGATAGGCCATCCTTTCCAGGTACCCATGCCATGTTAGGTTCAAGCCCAGCCAAACCTTAATCAACTATGCATGTATCCAAGCATTGCAATACAACAACACTTGCATCCTCATTGTTTACATGCTGGGGCATATGCTTCTACCTGGAAGGAAACAGCAAAGCACACACTTTGCCTGTGGAACATTGGATCACTTTGAAGTGAACTGTCCATACCTTGTTGAGCAACAAGGTAGATAAGGCTATTCGCTTTGACCAGGGTAGCAGATGCAGGAGAACCAACAACTGGAAGTGAACATTGCTGCTACAGTTCCAGAAAACTAGAGGAGTCCAAATCAAGCCTGGCCACTAATGCGGGAGAGTGAAGCAAACAACTTGCACAAAATTTTTTATTGTAAATCCAGCTTTTTCAGGGCTGTGTGGGCCTTGGTATGTGCATCTTGGAGTACATGGGCCAGAGATAAATTTTCTGTTTGATACAGGAATGGCAAATCTCGTGGTATATCAGATACTCTGAGCAAAACCACCCTCTGGCCAGTAGACACAAACTTCATGGTGGTTAATCACCATGGAGAGGCCATGCTCCAACTATGTCTAAAGGGCTTCACTTCTTACACAATGAAAGTAACTGTCACCAACCTAGGTTCTTATACACAAGGACAATAAACTCTATGGGTGTATTTGGACGAGGAAGACATAGCACCCTATGTGCACAAGTGGTGTGCCATGATTTAATATATATATGATGTCCATAGTGCATAAGTGCTGTTTAACATGTTTTTAGAACCTATGTATGAAATAAGTTGTTTCATGTCCAGAAAGTGAACAGCATTAGCTTGGGCATTTGTTTGTTAGAGTGGTGGGGTGAAGTTCTGGTGTTTTTCTGCAATTTATAGAGGATCAGTCATTCTGTATTCTGTATTCTGAAATGGTCATCAGCACAGTAAGTGAAAGTAACTGATGCTGGTGGTAACCTTAGGATTGCGTCAATTGCATTGTTTTGGAAAGTGAATACATGGTTACCAACCCATCTGAAATAGCTTGTTGTGAACTGTGCAAACAATAACTTAATGCAGAAGTAGAAGCAACTTAATGACGTTTTGGTGGAATATGCTGATCTGTTTGTGTGATCAGATGATCAACTGGGTCAAATAATAGTTACACAATGTCACATAGATACAGGTGATACATGTCCAATTAAACAACCATCAAGCAGACTTTGCTGGGGCACTAGGGATATAGCCAATGCTAAATTACAGCAGATGTTAAAGGGCGATTGTTAGAAAGAAGGTAAGTATTTCCTGGTACTGTGTTGATTTTAGATAGGTGAATGCGGTAATTCGTAATGATATCTTTCCATTATTGTGAACAGACGAATGTCTGAATGCATTAGAAGAGGCCCAGTGGTATAATACATTAGCCATGGGAACCTGGTAGTGGCAAGTTGAGCTGGATAAGGAGAACACACCTAAGGCTGCTTTCAGCATGAATGAGGGATAGCCTTTATGAATTTTGTGTCATATCATTCAGCCAGTATAACCTACCTGCCGTATTTAAAAGACTAATGGAGCTACATTGAAAGGCTTCAATGAGAGAAGTGCCGGATCGATGTTGACAACATCTTGGTGTTTGAGTCTGTGGCTTTTAACCTGAAAATAATATTTAAGTGGATTAAATAGGCAGACTTGAAACTGAATCCAAGAAAATGAGCATCCATATGCACAGAAGTAGAATCTATGTGGGTAAAGAAGGAACCCCTACAGATACAGCTAAAATATTAGTGGTGTGAGATTGGTCTCAGCCTGTTACCAAACAATAAGTCCACAGTTTGCTCAGCCTTGCATTGTATCACGAATGTTTGTTGCCAACTTTTCCAAAATTGCCTGACCATTAATGGCTCTCACTAAAGCAGAGATGTGCTTCAGTTAGAATGATAAATGCGAGCAAGCATTTCAGTCTCTGAAGTGTGCTTTAGTAGAGTGGTATTTTCTGACTCATGAGTTTACATCAGAGAAGTCAATTAGTCATGGAATATATTGTTTCCCAAATTATGACTGAGTTAATTGGATAAGAGGAGACAGTGCAAAAATCCATAGTTGAAACAAAATCTTTATTCCTCACAAAAGCAAAACAAAGTACAACACAAAAACAAGTGTATTCAATGGATGTGTTGAACTGGTAAGAAATGTATGGAAAACCTTTAATAGTTTCCCTTGCAAGTTCAATGTGCTCTGTCATGCGAGATACATTTAAAAAATAAAATAAAATAACCCCAATAAGTGAAGTTAAAATAAAGAAAAATCAACCAGTTCAATTGCTTAAACTGGAAGCTCAGCAAAACAAGCTCTGTTTCCCTCGAAACACAAAGTCTACTATGTGTTAAAATCCCTCTATAATAAAATTTGATAAAACTATTTTAAAGTGAAAATTAGATTAAGTACAAAGTTGAAATATAGTCAATAAAATCAGAAATTCCTACTAAATGCTGAAGATTCTCCTTATTCTAGATAAATCTTACTTTATATACAAAACTGCACAATCATTACACAAAACTAGGCTTGTGCAGGCTCCACCTTTGCACATGACATATTCATCCACAGTGTTTCAAGAGCAAAGTCCATTCCGGTCCCTAGCTATTAAAGGACTTATTTTGTAACTGTTAAATATGTTTTTTTTATCAAAGAAAACACATTGATCTTTAGAAGGGAGCAGTATAACAGATTATACATGAATAACCCAGAATAAAGCAAAAAGAAACGAAAATACATTTTAACATTAAATGAGACATGTTATATATAATACAAAAACCCTTTAACAAAAAAGTACAAAAATTTATTAGCGAAAAATATGTTTTACCAAAAACAAACTCTTTATCAAAGAAAACCCATCATAAGCCCTTTAACACAAAATGTAAAAATAAACCTTTTAAAATAAATCACAATAATTCCTTTACAAAAAATACAAAAATACTTTCAACACAGATAAACAAAAAATGAAAACATTGAACATAGAGACTATAAATCACACTCTCCAAAACATGTAGCATAAACCCTTAATAGAGTTATAACTAAATTTTATGGTCTATTGTAACATGCTGTCACGAAGGATGTTTTCAAAAATGTAACCTAAATGTCAGAAAATAGTGAAAAACCACAAACAAGTTGGTACACAACACTCAATTCGTAAACTAATGAGGTTGCAAATCATTTGACCTGATAAAATTGACCTCCTTTGTCAATCTGGGTTTTAGAGTAAAAACATAGATGAAGAAATTGCTACTCAAGATTCACATAGAGGGAGGCAGGAATATTTCTACGAAGATACTGGGGTGGAGGAAGAAGCACACAAGGAAAAATTTGGTAAGACTGAATGGTAAGTGTGTTATATATATAATATAACAATTTGGTAATATGATATATGCAATTCACTAGTGTCGTGCTTGATTACAACAACAAAAAGCAGAGCTTCAATGAGAAGAGGAAAGAAGCTCCTATCATCATCAACAACAACAAAAAGCCATCAACTACCGGGTTTGTACTTTTCATTTAGAGGGTGGGCCAAAATTGTGACTTAATTCAGAATTTCTTACTATTGTTATAACAGCCCATAAACATTATATTTGTGAAAAAAAAATTCATAAAACCTTTAAACAACGATAAGCACATTATTAAACAAAATACTATTTAACAAAGACAACCAACATAAAGCCCTTAAACCTAAATTAGACCCCAGTGGCACAGCGGTACATCTGCAGACTTACAACGCTAGAAACTGGATTTCGAGCACAGATAGCCCATTGTGTAACTTTGTGTTTAACTACAAACAAACAAAAACCTCAATTAATATAAACACTAAAAATATATCCTTACATATATATGCTATATGAACAATGATCTTAATGCTAAACATGAGAAAATATAAACAAATATATACTTTATAAAGATAAGTTAAAGCGCATGTCAGTTATACAATATATACATACGAATTCACTAACTTTATATATAACTGAGGATGGAAGACAGAATTACTCTCCTAAAGCAGCCTGACCACAAATAAGAAATGCAGACGTAGATTTTTAGTGTGCCATGGAGTTGTAATTTCTCTGCCCCTTGCAAGAGCTTTCCAAATATGTACCAGATCCTCTTTAACATGTAGAACTTCCTTTTCCAACTGTGTTTACAGCTCGCTGTGCTACAAAAGATGGTCTTTCTCAAGATTATATAACACTCGGGTCTTCACCAACCTGTCTCTTTGTTCTTTAGCAGTGGAATTTCAACATTGCTAACTGCAAGAGTGACAGCTTTGTGTTACCTGAGTCAGAGGCGTTGTAGGAAGCACTACTTTCTCCAACTTTGCCTCTGGAGCAATATGGACTATTATCAATGAAGTAGAAGTTGATACAGAAACTCTTGGTGGAAATTGCCTTCACAGCAGGTGTTGCTTTCTCTGTGTTGCCATAGTGGTATCTGCCACTTGGATTGTTGCTTCTAGAGTGATGATAGATAAAATAGCCTGATCTGTGCATTGACCTTCCAGTTGGATGGATTTTTAACACTTAGAAACAGGTGATTTGATTATCCCATCAGATACATCCTTGTGTATATTGTTTCTTTTCATAAAACATCCTCGATGAGACACTTTTTCCAATTGGTATGTAATATGGCCATTGGACTTGAAGTTTGTTTTGTTAAGATAGCCTACTTCTTCACTCCAAGGAAGTTAGATTTGCCATGAGTTGGGCTAGCTGGGGGCTGGCATACTAAACACTGTGGACTTATCTAAACTCACTATTTCTAGCTTTGTGGACTTCGTGAACCATCGACAATATGCCATAGAAACCGCGTTCGGGTCGAACTTTTCAAAAGTTTTTGATAGTTGGTAATGTACGACCTGACGCTATATTGAGGTGGCAAGTCATATTTTCTATGTTTTGGTGTCCAAAGGGCGAACCACACAATTACAGCTTACAGATCTCACATGTTAGATGCATTGTAAAGGAATGCATCTTCATTTGTAAGCCCTGACAACATGAAAGTGAGGCTAGCTTTAGGTTAGTTGATAATGCTGAAAACTAATAATAGCACAAAGAGTAAAATAGCAAGTCTCACCATTAGCTCCTTCCATTACCAGCAATGATCAGGATAATTTCTATAACACAGAGAATGCTAGTAACTCCAACTGGCAGGTTGAAAGACAAAATGAAGATAGCCAGGTTAAGACTTTTTTAAATAGGAAAAATCAAGACTGAAAATGCTGGGCCAAAAGAACACCAAATGACCAGAAAAACTTGGTGAAACGTGTGGATAAAAGTTTTAAAGTCCAAGCTATGAAAGCACCTCATCCTGGAAATTTCATCAAGACAAACTGCAAACAAACAAACAAATAAACATGTGGTCAAACTTCGTGTCTACATACTTACATGTGATCCTGCTTAACATGCCTGTAGAATATGATCCCCTATTCTTTTTGGCTGCAGTCAACGTAGGCATCATCGGGTCTCAAGCTTGATCATAACCTTAGCTTTGCTCTCTCAGGTTATCATGGCAGTGGCACTGCTATCCTGTAACTCAACTATATGGCATTTCCTGAACTACTGTCTGGTTGTCATACCAAGAGAGACAGGGTTCAGTGAGAAAAAATGGGGAGACAAGCTAGTAACCAATTTAAGTTAAATGCTGTTTGAGTGCTGACCTGAATCCTTTGATCATGGAAATTAAGTAACATCCATGTCCATTTTCTCTTTCAACTTTCTTCAACTACAAGTCAACACAGAGGAGAACAGTTAAACCACTCACTAAGGTGTTATTACACCTGGCCTCCATTATTGCATGCACACTTTGCATTTTAATACATTATGGCTGGCCTTGTACTAGAAGCTCTTTCAGTCAACAATCTTTCAACTGGATGACTGTTTTTGTTCCCGATTATCTCTCCTACTTGCGTAAAAAGCTCATGCTTATGGAGCTTATTCACCAGCACCATTCTCCCCTCTCTCGTAGACGTCATCATCCAGAAGTAAGGTTATGTCCCTCTGGTTGCTAAACATCTAGGGGTACTATACAGACTACCCCACACAGACTTGGGCACTCTAACCTGCTTGCCATCTTGCCAATTCTCTGTTATTTGGGTTTCAATTGACTCTCAACTGCAGGGGGAAAAAGTTATTTGGTGTTCCAGATGGTCATCATTTGCTGTCTTGGCTACATTATGGTGGCTTTCATAGACCTCTGAAGTAATGGCAAAAGTCCCAGATCTAGGATAGAGCTCCCATCAAGTCTCATCATTTTCTCTGAAATCCGCCCTGCCTTAGTCTCTTCCTCATCATTCCCCAAGTAGTATTTCCTTTGTCATGTAAAGAAAGCCTTCTTCATTTCTACTCTGCGGTATTTTCTGACTAGCATATTTACTTCTGAATAGTCAGTTAGGGTCCACTAAGTAGAGATTCACGGAAATTGAGTCACAGAATGTTTCTTTCTGAACTCTGACCAAGTTCATTGCACAGAAAGAGACAGTAACAAATGTAAAATTGAAATAAGATCTTTATTTTACGCAAAAATAAAACAAAATACAACACAAAAAACCTTTGCTAGTTTCTCTAACTAGTTTAGTGTACTCTGCTTTATAAACTCCACCAAATATAAAGTTTAAAAGCAAAATAAATCATCCCCAACAAGTTCAGTTAAAGAAAACAAAATCAAACAATCCAAATGCTCAAACTGAAAGATGAAGCAAAAAAAAAAAAAAAACTTTGAATAGATTGAAAATCAGATTCTGCTATGTGCTAAAACCATTCTACAATAAAGTTCATTAAATACGATGTTAAAGTTAAATTCAAAGTCAATGAAAACAGAAGTTCGTACTAAATCTTGAAGATTCTGTTTACTCATGGTAAATCTGGCTTTATATTTAAAACTACACTAACA
>NW_013665869.1:670523-672904 GCF_000517525.1 Limulus polyphemus | reverse complement strand
TAGGGACGGCTAGCGCAGATAGCCCTCGTGTAGCTTTGCGCGAAATTCAAAACAATGTTACAATGTTACTGACAACAAAACAACACCTATCGACCAATTGCGAGTTATCTTTCATGTGAAAAATGGATAATTGCTAGTTAGTGAATTCATGTCGTGTGTGTACAAGTGAAAGGAAGGTCTCTGCATCCAAGTTGAAAACTCCGAAAAAAGATAATAATTTTGAAAACTTTTCAACCTAACTAATGGGAAGCGAAGGCATAGTGCAATCCTGTTGACATATCCACTACAAGAATGTGAGTTTCTGTTAGTGATAGTGCAATTGACGCAGTTTCCTTTCGGTTGCAGAATGTATAATTGCATAAATGCGCATACTCACAGCTCGTGTATGGATATAATGTTAATTGAAGAAAGAACTGCTTACAGTTGTGGTCTTCATGAAACACTATCAACACTATTTATGGTAGGTTGTTCACTGCATGAGTGGAATATGCATCACTGAAATGATTAATGAACTTTGAAATCCCCAATGGAATGATGATGTCATGGTGTATAACAGCACTGTAGAAGTATGACTTCCTTACACATTATTGCTTGATCCAAAACATGAAAATAAAGAATGATTGCCTCACCATATGGGGAGACTCTTTCCATTCACTGAATGGCTAAATCTTTGACATCATGTTAGTTTGACCATTTCTACCATAGCAACAACAAGCCATACAGTAGGAGCTTTACTAGTGGATGTATATCACGATTAACACTCTGGAAGCTCCAGGCAAAGCAACTACAGGTCTTTGTTCTAGTGTAAGTGCTCATTGCTTTGCAGCAAAGTAAAATATGACTAGTTCCGATTGAGGAATGTAGTATGGAGGCACTTAGCCTATGACACTTGTAAGAATAGTTATGAGTGCAAATAGGTGTGATGTACTGTTGCTATTGATCACCTAGCAGTGATTCTAAGCCTGTCTTTCAGCTAGTGGTTTCTAGATAAGTACAAGATTCTCCATACTTTGCATAAAACAAAAATTGGAGGTCACGAGGGTGTTACATACAATTATGCTAATGTTTGATTGCAGTTCTTTCTGGCCATATTCAATTCAAGACATTTAGCATTAATGTGAACACTGTGCAATGTAAGACACTCATAGAAAAAGCTGGCCTACACAAAGTAAACTCTCACAAAACATTGTTGGTTCTCTTCTTTAGAGAATAACCCTGAATATCACTTGTACATTCTCACAAAGAGAATGTGGTCACATGTATTTACTCGTGGTCATTTACTACTTCACAAAGTGAGCCGATGCTTATAAGTTAATTGGTACATCCACACAGTCTATGGCTGATGCACTAACAGAAAACTGAATAACCTGGTTTGAAGCACCCGAAGAGATCCATTCAGATCACGGAGCTAAATTTCACAACCAACTGTTCTCTGAGTTGTGCAAAGTGCTGGGTGTGGTGAAGAAGTATGCTTTACCTTATCACCCCAATTTTGATAGTTTAGTGGGGTGGGTAATACAGTTTGTCAAATATATGCCTGATAACTTTGTTAATTCCGATCAAATAGAATAGGATTAATACTTACCTTATGTCATGATTGATAATATACCATATAACTTAACAGAGGTCAACAGGCTGTTCGCCAAATTTGCTTCTGTTCAACCAAGAAGTGTTGCTCCCTCTTGATGTAATGACAGTCCCCACCTAAAGCATGGAGTGGTTAAGGTCTGTGTTAGTTGATGCATAAGCAAACCAACTTTGCATATCAACAGCTAAGAATGACCACCATATGACAAAAGAGAATGCTATGATCAGACAATGAAGGAACTAATGTACCAAAGTGGCAACTGTGTGTGGCTTTGGTACTTCCAAGAAGCACAGAAGCCTCTTGGCTCCAGTTGGATAGGATTTCATCTTGTGTTCAATGAGTTGGTCCACTGACATATGATTTATAGTAGTTGAGAAAAATTTCAAAAATGTGTAATGCATGTTACCAGCTGAGTCTGTACATGACTGATGGACCTCTGGGGAACTGATTTTGAACAAGAGTCAAAACATACGATGTTCGAGTCACACTCTGACTCAGATGAGGAAGCACTAGATCTAGAGGTGAGAGACAACTGTGATAGTCCATCAAACCTACGACCATGACCTCCCAATCAATATGCCTGGTATTATCCTCGATCAGATGCTAGGACAGCCATTTGGTCAAGAAACCAATGATTGAAAGGAAGTAGTTTTCCTTTGTAACGAATTTGTTGTTATATATTTATTTTAATATCAACATTTGTTTGGATTAGATTTATATTTAGAAACATACATGGCTTATACAGTTAAATATGTATTGCAAATCTCCCACGTATTCTCCAAAGTTGTAGAAG
>NW_013665869.1:651841-669626 GCF_000517525.1 Limulus polyphemus | reverse complement strand
TTTAAATTATCAATTAACTCGGTTTCTGACTATTTGAAATTCTAATACTTAACACCTTGCTTTCTAAAATATTAGGCAGTATTTTAAGGCACATTAATGTACACACCAGAACGTATTATTGTAACTCAATTATCTGAAGTTAGGATGATTTGTTTATTGCAAGTACCAGCTGCACTTTATGACCTTCACTTTCTGAGCTATAGAACAGTGTTTTGCTATAAAAGATTCACGATTAAAATATTTAGGATTGCTGGTGCCAGTGGATATAATGCTTAGTGCACTAGTGCATCGACAGTTTGCATAACTGAAGATGATATCTAGGAGTTTATAAAGTCCATTGAAATGATATTGAGATCCTTGTTTTCTAAGCAGGTTTTCAGAATGGAATAATGATTTTAACCAAATAGTTATAACCCGCTTCAAACTACACACCTGGCTGGTTATATGCTCAATTGGACTTCATCTGAACTTGTGTTTTCAATCCACAGTTTTAACATTCAAGATGAAATTCTTGACCATTTCCGTTTCTTGTTTTAAACTAGCCAGTAGTGACCTTCCTTCTTGTATATGCCAAAATCTTCATTATTTCAATACACCATAAAAGGATGAAGCTATGGCAACCAGCCTTAAACTCAAAATTTCCTGTTTGGATAGAAGTTGGACTTTCCTGTTAATCCAAATATACTTGGAACCAGGTTGACCTTCCATCAGGATTAAAACCCATTGCTTGCTGATGCATTGCATGTTTGTATCTTGACTTTTTTGTAACATTGTCATGTTTTACTATATTTTTATTTTAAAAGCCAATTCTGTACATTTAGATTTTTTGTTTTCAATTTATTCTAAATTCGAATTGCAAATTGGTATATTTGCTAAAGTTTTTTTATGTAATGCAAATGAGAGTGAATATCATCAATATATAGTTTGTGTAAGAATAACTCCCGTGCAAATTACTTTAGTAGCCTTCTCTAATTATATCACATTGGCTACTTTTTGATAGCTGGAGTAGAGTACCGTGCTGACATTTAAGAGCCATCAAACTCATTTTTCTTTTCGAGCATCATCGAGAGAGATCAGCTAAACTAAGACTTTTCAGCTAAAGCCCTTGTAGGTGAGAATTAATGTTTGTGCTGTTACTATAGAATACATATCAATATATGCTCAGATGAAACATGACTTCCTTACTGTCACATAATTTTCAGGTATAGGGGAAAGATCTAGCAAAGACCATTCAGTATTCTCCGTAGAGCTCTTGCTACTCAGCTACATCAGGTTCTGCTTCATATAGATTAACTGATGTGGAGAAGACATATTAGCTCTCGAGGAGTGTCATAAAGCTAGTTCTAAATTGTACATGCACTCTGTCTCTTCTAGGGTGCCCTTAAAGTTTGGTAGAGATCAAAAGAATAGTATGGTTAATACATAAGGTCCCCAAGTGGGTGACAGATTCAAGAATATTACCCCTATCCCACTCCCTATGGGAGAGGGGTTAAGATGTATGCCAAGTGTGGTTAAAATTGGTCACAAATTGAAGGTGTAAAAGGAGAAAGGACATACAGAAACCTTGTCGGAGAAACTCATAGTACAGGACCAGTAAAGAAAGATTATTTTATCGTTATGTAATATCACACAAACTTCCAACTTGTTGATCAAACTCCACCAGCATAAGGTGTTACATACCAACAGAATCAATATATTTTAAACAACTGATGTAAAGAGAATTTTGACTTAAGCTTTGTGTGTTTCATTCCCAATCAACCTGACGAGTACTGGTATTGAGAAGGTTTGGTTGGCAGGGGTCTGTTTCCTCTTACTGTAAACCTGTATTATATCGCCATTAATGAGAGATTTGTAAATAATATTATCAGTCTTATTGTGATGTGGTATCACACAACTGATTTAATATTAATATTTTTGTAAATCGTTGTTCTGTCACTTTTATGTAGCATGTGATAAAATGTTTAGCTCTCTATCAGTTTACAACAGTAACTGATATAGCCCTATGGCAAAACGTTGCTTATAAATTAAATCGTTTGTTTGAAGTGAAGGCAGTCAACGTCTGATTTTACTTTATTATTTAACTAGCTGTAGTACCTGTCCCCTGAACGGAAGTTATTTAAATTCATGATTAATAAAAGGTTACCTCAGGACACGAAAACTTGCTTGCCTTATATGTAATTGTAAAAAACGCCATAAAACCTGCAAGACAAAAAATGGGAAACCGCAAATTTGTATGGACCAAACAAACCTTCGTGCCAAATGTAGTGAAAATCCATCACAGTGGGCGAAGTAGTGGTAAGTGACTTATGTAAAGAAGATTGTGCTTCTATTATCAGGGTCATCTAAAAGCTGTCGTGAAAGAGATCTCAAGCAGCATGCAAATACAATGGAAGTGTTATTTTCTTAGTTTGTTTGTTTAGAATTAAGCTCAAAGCTGCACAATGGGCTATCTGTGCTCTGCCCACCACAGGTATCGAAACCCGGTTTCTAGCGTTGTAAGTCCGCAGGCATACCGCTGTGCCACTGGGGGGCTATTTTCTTAGTGCAAAGCCATACAAGGGCTATGTGCACTCTGTCTATACTCCCATTAAAAAATAGTAGCACTGGATAGTTAGAATCCATTAAATAGCAGGAAATTTCTTCTTTACGGTATAACAAAAAAAAGAAGAAAACCTCACATCTGAACAAACCATGGCCAACCATCAAACAGAACAACCTTGAAAGTGTGTTGCCTATAGAGGTTTTGCACTGACGTCAAATAGTCACTGGCTTATAGTTTACTCTGTTATATTGGAAGTCAAGTACATCTTGGATTAAAAACAACAAATTTGCCTCCTAATATCGTTTTATTTGACATTGTAAATCATCTCCCTGAACAATGTGAAAGAAAAAGAAAGCTTAGCGTGAAACTGAATTGCCTTCGACCCCCCCCCCCCACCTGTTTTTCAGCTGGTCACAGAACTAAAATCCTGCGAATCTTGTATCGATATGGATTGCTAGAGTAGAACGATGTTTGACTTTCAATGCTGCATGGATGAATTAGACAAAGTTTCATGACATCATATGCAAGACCTCTGTTCCCACATACGAAATGTATAAACACAGGCTCACACTCAGACAGTACTAACTACCAGAAGCATCTGCTCCAACAAGTACCATGGATAATATAGTCCATTTTCTGCTTTAGCTCTCTAGGGCTATGCCATTGTTATTCGTATTGGAAGTACTAAAGCCAAGTTGTTTTTTTTTTACATAACGTTTTGCGAGAACGTGGGACCTATTGGTTCTTCTCAGCTGTTCCATCCTCTAAACTAAACTATCAATAAATTTAAAAAAACTTAAAGTCAGCCCTTATCATTCATATAGTTATCAAGCTTTCTCTTAAACTCACTTAAATTTACTGCCTCAACATCCGAAGGCAACCCATTTCAAATGACAACCATCCTGTTAAAAAATATATACCTGTCTTAGCTGAAGATGACTCCTACGTTGCCAAAATTTATATTGGCATCTCCTAGTCCCACTATTAACTATGAAAAAAAGATGATGCATCAACACTATCAATTCCCTATACAATCTTTAACACCTCAATCAGATCTCCCTAACTTTCTTTTTCAAGAGAAAACAATTTGAGAGATTTCAACCTCTCTTCATATGACAACCCCTCCATCCCAGGCACCATTCTTGTAACCCTTTCTAACAATTCAATGTCTTTACTAAAGTAGAGTCCAAGACTG
This sequence comes from Limulus polyphemus, assembly GCF_000517525.1. Classification (NCBI taxonomy): domain Eukaryota; kingdom Metazoa; phylum Arthropoda; class Merostomata; order Xiphosura; family Limulidae; genus Limulus; species Limulus polyphemus. Next base: position 665,889 of record NW_013665869.1, on the reverse strand, counting down.
AACACAATATTCCAAATGTGGCTTAACCAGTGACCTATACAGCATTTACTTCAATATCTACTAATTATAAAAAAAACTAAAATAATGGTAGAAACCTATCACACAAAAAAGGGGCACCTATTCATATTTGAAGGCTAAACTGTATAAGCATGTCTTTAGAACATTACTTTGAGAATATGCAGAAATATTTATTATAATTATGGAAAAAATTTTTCTATGGTCTCAGAGTTTTCACATTATTTAACAGTTTCTTGGATTCTCTTCTGAAGTTTAAATATATTGGTTTTAAGAATAAATTTAGCACAATATTCAATTTAAGCACAGTCTAAGTCATTTTCTTTAATATAAATTGAACCCTGGAAGTTAAATTTATTTTTAACCCAGTGTTCTTTGAAAATTTTAATGACTAAGATGTATAAATTTTATCTTACTGTGTTGTTTAAATGATTGGATGTACTTAAAATCTCATTCTAAGTTTTATTCCTTATGTGAATAAACTGTTGTATTGTTTTTACCAGCACATATTTTATTTTGTATTCCTTTTGCCTCTGTCTTTTTTATACAGTAATTTCACACTTTTGCAACAAGTTCATATTGGCAATTGTATGCACCTGTGAAGCAGCCTTAATTTGCTCCCACTCATTTATGTGGCAAGCCACTCTGAAAGTGTGTGAAAATGTATTTAACTATGTATATAAATCAAAGTCTCCTCTATTCACACTTAAGAGTTTGGATCTGACTCACCTATGCTATCCCCTGGGCCCTATATATGTTTCCCATGCTATTCTTTTGATCTCTACTAAACTTTGAAGACACACTGGTGAGCAACATATTCAGTATTTGGATCTGGCCTTTCTATTTCACTCCTCAAGAGGTCCCTATGTTTTCTCTGTTCTTTGAATGGATCATTCTCCAGCTTCTAGATCACATGTAATTTACAGACATCTGAATTCATTAACTACTTGTGTAAATTTCAAGTTTTAAGTCAGGGTTTACAAAAAAGTAATTAAACTTATGTTTGCAGTTTAAGTAGTTGGAATTGAAATATCTATAAAGTACACTGGTTCTATCACTGCCAAGTGAGAGGACTAAATCAAGGAGAATTACATTTTTGTGTGTGTTTAAGTAAATAAAATATACTGGGCGAAGCATTTCATAATCAGTTGAATACTTACTGATAGCTCTATGACTTTACTCATACAAAATGAACCAATGTAATCAAATAATGACACTACAGAAAATATAGAAGATTTAGACCACACAATTATTCGTATAATTTGTTCTTTTATACAACATATTTTAGTGTTGTAGAGTGTGAAAGCACTGAAAGAAAATAGCTTTAAATAATTTTGTATTCTACATTTGCTTGAGAAGTGACCATATTTATTTCAACAAAGATGTCTTTCTACTCTATTATAAATTACCAATCTTCATTTTTATGACTTACTTTGAACCTAACAATTTGGGAAATGCATCTACTTTAATTTTTTGCCAATAAGACCCAGATCAATTTACAGTAACCAAAAAAAATTAATCATTACTGTCACAGGTATTCAATACATGTTACTGAGCAGAGAAAAAGTAATTGAATATGGAAATGCATGTCTTGGTATCAGTAGATTATGTTTCAACCTCTTAAAGATGTTTCAAATACCTTTACAGAATCTACCATACACTTTTACTATTCAGTTTGATACCTTTACAAAATCCACGATATATGGTTACTATTCAGTTTCAGGTACCTTTACAAAATCCACGATATATGGTTACTATTCAGTTTCAGGTACCTTTACAAAATGTGTACTGTTACTATTCAGTTTCAGGTACCTTCACAAAATGTATCATGTACTGTTACTATTCAGTTTCAGGTACCTTTACAAAATGTATCATGTACTCTTACTATTCAGTTTCAGGTACCTTTACAAAATGTATCATGTACTGTTACTATTCAGTTTCAGGTACCTTTACAAAATGTATCATGTACTCTTACTATTCAATTTCAGGTACCTTTACAAAATGTATCATGTACTGTTACTATTCATTTTCAGATCCCTTTACAAGATCTACAACATATGGTTACTATTTAAACTTGCCATGAATTTGATTCTGTGGAACCTAAAATACATATTTATGAGAAGAATGTAATAAGATAAGAATACAAGGATAATGTTATCTTATGTGTCACTGCATGTTTAAACATCCATATATACTGATTTTGAAATGGAAAATAGGCACTTTCATCATGTGTATGCAAATTTGTGTTTCAATGATAACTACTGAATGTTTTGTTTACAAATTTAATCAATCTTGCTTAATTAAACTAAAATTATAAAATCATTCCTAGTAAGAAGATGCCTTACATAATTAAGTTATATTAAAAACAAGAAATTGATCTACATTAATATATATATATATCAATAACATGACATTTGTAAACAATGTATTATTTTAACTACTTGAAATAAAAAAATAAAGAGTGCACTAACTAAACCTGAAATATTTTAGGAAATAAAGTGATGGCAGTAGCTGAAATAATGCATACACAACTTACAAATGGTTTAACATAACATGACTTTTCAAGATAGTAAGATTTCAGTGAAAGACATGTATAATTAGACTTAAAAGGGTTAATTTGACAAATAAGAGAAATAACAAGCTATGACAAAATTGCAACTAAACAAGTTACCATTACAAAATTAACATAACCACTAAAAATACTAGAAATTATGAAAGACTTTCATATAATTGGAAAACACAAGAGTTTAAATTAAACATAATTACAATAACTAGAGGGCAAAGTGCACAAAGAAAAGTGGTTATGTGTTTGTTTATTAAATATTAAGACTGAATCTAAATACAGGTATACTGGTGACTAATATTCTTCCCAACAAAAAAAGCACCAAAATTACATCTTTCAAGCATAATAACAACAACAACATTATGTAGGGTAAGTGATATAAAAATCAGGGTTTTTTTTGTTTAGATCTTTCAATATACTCTACTTTCATAATCTATAATAAATCTGTATATCTTACACAACATTCAACAATATATATCAGCAAAATTCTTATTTACAAAGAAATTCTAATCAAAATGCAATTAAGCTACACATTATAATTACTTCTTGTCAATCTTCCAAGAAGTAATTTCAGTAATATACATTTAGTCAACAACAACAACAACAATTATACCTAAGCTCATTTTGTAAACAATTTAAAACATTTTTAACTATACATCTAACAAATAATATAAATATAGTTACAAATACTATAAATTTGAAATTTCAATACCTACTTCTTTTTCTACTATATGAATACCTTCAGGTAAAAATCACTAATTAAATTTATTAAGACACAGAGGAGCCACCTTCAATAAATTTAAGTACTATAATGTAGCACATATTTACTATAGATATTCAGTTTGAAATTATTCCTTTCTGGGCCATAGAAGGTGTAGAAGTACTTATCCAAATTGTATGAAACTTAGTACAAACTTACTAAATAATATTCATCATTTAGTGTTTCTATAATTTCTTAGATTGATAAGTTTCCAAAAACTTTCTTTTATCTTAGAATTTATCTTTATTGTTGATCAAAAAAGTTCCACTTTAGATATTTCAACTTGACTCATATTCATACTTTTTTTGACGCTTTATTTTTGTGATTATAATAGTAACTACTTCTGGCTATGATTCACAAAGAAACATAGCTAAAACTGACAAAAGGTTTATTGGCAACCTAGAACCTCAACTTTCAAAATTGCATCACTATTACCTTTGTCAGGCTAGGTATCACGATTTTTGCAAGCAGCATTCTTAATCAAGATTAATTTATACCAAATAAATATAGTTTGTTATTTGTGTGCATTGTTTGAATATGATAAACTCAACAATACTATTCAATAAATATGGATTTGATCATCAGAATATTTTTTCAACACCTACCATATTAGCTAAATCTGATTAGCTTACCTGATGACTTGTTATGGAAGAAAATTTCTAAAGCCCTACAGGAGTTCTGACTAATCATTATCTTGATAAACAATGTTTTACTGCTCACACCATTTCATTTACTCTACACTGACATAACTAGTTTATAATACGTTCTATCCAATCATACTTAAATGTTGGCTACAACTATTTTCAAAGCTGAGTTTCATTAGAAGTTATTCAGACATTCTATGACATCATAAAAGAGTGTCAACAAATTGCTGTAGTAATAAAACCATTAATGTACAGATGCAATCAGTGAAAAACAAGACATAGTATGATAGTTTCTTAACAATTATAAAACTATCTTTAGGATGGGTAAAGAAATTGATAAATGTGTTGTTCATGAGCAAAACTTCTGAGCTGAAAAAAAATGAGAGTTTGAACATTTTTTAGTTTTTCTTTCCACATTACCCTAAATATATGTTACAAAATATCAATTCTAAACTATCTTTTGAGTTAAAAAGCGTTGAAATACACTTATTATTATTCTTAATTAAATTTTGAAATCTAATATGCAAGTGAGCACTTGACACCTGAAAACATCTCTTTCTGGTCTAGATAGGCTTGAAGAAAAATAAGTTCACACCAACTATGAGTAAATATTTCAAAGTTAATAGATAAATACCCCTGATATATTTGAATGATAGAAGTGTTATTATAATTTCTTATAGCTTGACAACCTATGGCTAATGAGTTTTGCATAAAAATTATTCTAACAGCTGAGATATTCTCACCCATAAGGCATTTCAAAGTTTGTAACAATTAGAATAATTTTCCACTTATGCTTCTGGATCTTGCTAAAATGGTGCTTTTGTAATGAAGTTTGGGCCTTTGAAAATAACCCATAAAACTTTTAGATTTTCGAGATGAATATTTCTTTTTTCTTTCATCATTCACTACTGAAGAGTGGCCAATCTCCTTTTCTTTTTCTTCTGATGAATAAACTTCCAACTGATCACTGAGCATCTGTGTATTCTTATCATCTACAACCTTCTGGACATACATCTCTACCCACAATGGACAATGCCAACTCACAGGCCCACCCAACATCCATCCATCTGGTATGGCAGGGTGGTTCAAGCCTTCATGAACAACACCCCAATGTCCTAATAAAAATATTGAAATGATAAAAACAATTACTGAATTCATCAGTTGAATGTTAAAATTAATTTATAAAGTACAATATTTTTGAAACCAAAGCCACAGAGCATGAGAAAAACATTAAAACTTGAATTAAAACAAATGATAAAAAGCCAATAACACATACAACCACAAATGCAAGTCCACATTCTGCAAAATCAGTGATTACTGTTAGTATTTTAATAATATTACATTATTAATATATACAGAAAAACCCTACAAACAAATGAAAAATAACCTTAAATAAACTTGGCTACCTTATGAACGTCAGATGTTTCATTGGCCACAAAGTCATCAATTTTAAAAGATAAATTACTCATGAAGACACTAACACCCCTAACAGCCATGAAGAAAAACTGCAACATTTATCAAGGTAAAAAAATAATTTACTTCTGAAAGCTTTAGGCTCCAGTATAGAAGCAAGAATATTGCGGAGATAATTTATTTTACATATAAAATTGTCTCAAGTTTCTTTTAATATTAAAATATATATCAACATCATAAATTTCATATCTTGTTTACCTGTTATACATTAGCTTATTTGTTTAAGAGCAACAAAAATATGTGGAACATAAACATTTTTCTTGAAGCAAAAAATAACTCTTCAAATTTAAACAAAGTATTTGACATTTTTTAAGACTTTATCCTGATCAACAATATTAGTACATAACTATTTTGATATACGTTACCTCAAATCAAATTTCTTGTTTAAGATTTAATGTTTCTTTATAGTATTACATTTGGCAAAATACAAAATCATTCACATCAACCTGCAGACCATATATTAGTCTTTATTGTATATATCAGTACTGATTTCAACTTTCTGCATACAACTGAGGATGAAATGCAATTAATGACTCATAAGTCTTGATTTCCAGTCTGAAGTCATCCCTCAGCCAGCAAAGCTCAACTTATTGTTGTTCTCAAAAATGCAGGTTGGTTCTATATCTTGAATTTCTCAACTTGCTTTTTGTTTTACTTCAAAAACTTTTAGCTCAAGTGCTTTTAGAATATGGTTCTTATAACGAATAAGAAGAAAATGGGGCATATTTCCCTCACAATTCTAGAAGGATGAATGATCCTTTGAGATATAGGATTTTTATAATGTAACATTAATACTGACCTGTAAACGTTCTTTCAAATTCACAACTTGCCCAGAAATGAGTATCCTGCTCTTTTGTTTTTAAATTAGTAACTGTGCTAGCTGGCACCAGGTGACTAAAGCCATGACTGGTTAAGGCTTCTAACGCTGAAATAAAACTGAAAGTTATTTGTCTTTGTTTTGAAATTATGTTTTGTTACAAAATTTACTAGTTAATACAAGTATAAAACTAAAAAACTTTGATGACTTGATTATAAAAAACAACAACACATCTTTTAACAACAGTCAATTGTTTTAGAGGTATCAAGAGGTAAAGCTTTCCTAAATTTAGAAAAAGACAATTTGCTACTGTTATAATGGAATAAAAAAAAGACAAAAAAAAGGTATACAAACACGATAAAAGGGGAATAAAAAAGCTTAAATGAAAACAAGCAACAATTAAGAAACGAAAAGTGGAGATATATTAATATTAATAGATTAATTCAACAACCATTTAACAGGGATGAGGTGGATAGAAGTTTTACCAACCAGGATCAGTAGGAGGAAGATAAAAGTCTCCAACTATGATGACATGTTTTTCATCTGAAAAAAAAAAATTGTAAAGTATGTTATTTAATACTTCTGAACCTTCAATGATAACTAGTAAAGATAAAGTGATTCTGAGCATATACTACTGCTGCTATGGTAAGTAGAGATGTAGACTTTAATTCCAGTTTCCTTCTAAACTTTTCTAAAAACTTAGATTGCTTAACTAAAAAGGTACCTTTAAATAATACAACCTTACACCTAAAATAAAAATTGACAATAAATATTTGTTACATCCTACCAAGTACGTTTTTTTTTTGTAAAAACCAAAATATGGCTATAGTTTTGGGCAGCACTTACACTAAATAGATTATTCACAATAAAATTTTACTATGGAAAACATCCAAAATGATTAGAAAAAAGTATAGAAAAAACTTTTCAAAAAAGGAAGAAAATATAAGGGTGGCCAATACCAATCCCTAAAAAACAATGCAAACAAGATAGTAGGGATAGCATTTGCATCATCCCTACATAATAGCACAGGCACAAATTGCAGTAGAATGTTAACAGACAAAAATAGGATAAACTCAATTGTGATTGAATAGTTATATATGTTGCTATATGTTATTTATTGCATGTGCTATTATGTAGGGATAATGCAACTATTATCCCTACTATCTTGTTTGCATTGTTTTTGAAGAATTGATATTAGCCATTCCTACACTTACTTCCTTGTTTGAAAAGTTTTTCTTCACTTGTTTTTTTAATGCAGTGTTTCAATAGGCATAGGAAGGCTGTAATTATAACCAAGTTCTAAATACAATGAGATTCACTCTGTAATATCTATTGTTTATCTATTATTGGCTGGTAATTCCTGTTTCACCTTGTACTTAAGCTTTTTAAAGGAACACTAAGTTTCTGAAAGAAAGCTAACATCAAGGGGTAATAATAACATCATTTACATTAGAATTAAGATTTTTTTCAAATTATTACTAATTATTAATAATACTTATAAAAGCAGATACTACATTTGAAACTATGACACCTCAGTGAAATTGGTTGATAGCATTGTTGTGTTTTTTGAGTTGTCATGTAATAAAAAAGAAGCAGCAGAAAGAAGAACAAGAAATTCAAACTTTTTGCTATGATATTTACAGACATTCCCAGACCTTACGACTCAGTCATTACATATATATTGTTATAAAAGGAAACACTGTATATTATTGTAAAGTTCTGATGACCTACCGAGGAGATATTTAAAATACCGTTTTGATGAATGATCCGAGCCATCCTTACTGCCTAATACTCATTAAAAGAATGAAATAACAGGAAAAAATAAATTCTACTTCTGTATGTGCTATATGATTTTCAGATGTTAATCTTATTAGGACAATTTTTAACCTTTAACAAAAAAAGACTTTAAATTTACCCCTTAAATGTTTAGGCAAACACTCCATTACTTCAGTTAACCTTTCTCCTACTTTGCCATTAATACTGTTTTCTTTCAGGTGATGATTAACAATTGTGAGGTTCATCCCATCCACCTAATGGTATAAGAAAAAGTATCTTGAATTGTTCCAAATATAACAGATATATGTATATATTATATAAAAAGAGACCAAATTACAAATATGTATTGATAAATTTGTTATAGTAACCCTCAATTCATTTTTAAACGTGATATTTTGAATGAATACAACTTACAAATCAAATTATCAAACCTTATCAATAAAAAACTGCTGTGAACAAGGCTTAATATGCAATCATTATTCTTAATAATTTCATGTGGATTTGCCTTATACTCAAATAAAGCAGTATATTAAAGTTTTTTATTTTTTTTTCAAGCCAACATAAAGCAATAGTTCAGGGATTCATTTGAGGCTGGACCACAACAAATTAAAATTTTAGGTCTAATTAAACACTTTAGTAAAAAAAAAAAAAAGAAAGATAGCGATTCATTGTGCAAAATATGGAGTAGTATTAGCAGTAATGCAAGAGTTTTATATTAGTTGTTTTATGAACAAAATAAAATATTTTAGGATTCTATCTAGGATTATTTTAAAGAAAATAAAAAAAAAATACTTGAATTATTAGTTTTTTTTTGGGTACAAGTTAAAGTAATAGTTTGGAGCTAGCCAGAATTCTTTACATTCAACACAAAACATTTCAGGGCTTCATAAGAAGTCATTACAAGGCAAAAATAAAGTTCTTAAAATTTTCAAACACTTTGAAATGTTTTAAATTCTTATTCCAGCATTAAGTTAATGTTCTTAACAATTTATTTAATCAGATAGTATTAGGTTTTTTAAAATAAATTTTTGTTTACTGTATTACAGCATTATTTGAAGTAAGAATATATGAAAAAAAAACACTACTATATTTTTTTAATAACACACAAGCACTAAAACATTTTCAAATTACTTTATTTGCTAACTAGGAAAACAAACCTTGAAATCTCCTACACACAAAGTAGGAAGATTTATATGTCCAGCACCGTCTTCTGGTAAAATCCACAAATGTGCATCTTGAAGTTCAACACTGTGGCTTGTGTCAAACAAAAACCCGCAGGACTGGTTACAGAAAAAACATTTTGTTTCAAAATCAATACTTAGCAACTTTAAAACAAATCACTATGTCAGTTATGATTAGAACAAACAGGTAAGTGAATGAAAGGCAGAAGGTTCAGTGAAGATACATTAATGAATGGCAGAGGATTAACATAGAAGAAACTATGAAGAAGGCCAAGCAGAGGGATCAATGGCATTGCTTTGTTCATACTGTTACCTGTTGTTAAATGTGAAGATGGCTTTAACCTGACTTGAACCGAGTTTTTTTAAATCCAAAAAAAATACTATGTGATATAAAAACTCCATAAAATTGAAAAAAAAAAGAAGTTGTTACCAAGATTTTTTAAAGACTCATGAATAAAAGCTATTTTTTGTGGAATTACGAGAAAAATTTTCAGGTAGATCATAGAATCAAGACACACAGTAGTGTGTTGTGCAGCCAAACCAACCTGCTGCAGGACATACTGTAGGTTATTAACAGAAGAGATAGTTTAGCAATATTCCATCTTCTATAGCTCGGACTGTGGTAATCCAAACAATCCCATATTTTCAGTGGATGTGCTCTACTGGACTCTTACTTCACATACCAAATTTCAAGGAAATCCATTAAGACATACCTGAGATATAACATCTCCAATTTTGATTGAGTTTCTTCCTATTTTTTCTTCGCACCAAAGTACCAAAACTTTATTTGCTAGTAAAATTGATAGATCTCAACAACCTACAATTAGGAGTCTCACATATGCAAAGTTATTCAATAAAAACAGCTCAAATTTAATGAAAACTTTTGCCCACGCCTACGCAAAAAGGTACGTGAGCTATTGGTCTAACATTTTTTACTACAGCTTTACCTAAGAGTGAAAGTGAACCATTTTTTGTCATTCATATTAAATACGGCCAATTTAGAGCAGCAAAACTACAAGGTGAAAGGATGCTCAGATACAGTATTGGTTAGGCCAAGCAAACTAGATTAACAGTTTCTAGCTCAAGTTTTCAAAAGAATCACACAGGTGAACAGTTATTATTGATTATTCATTGCCAACCTTTAAGCATAAATTTGGAAAATTTTATGAAATTCTCCTAATTAAAGAGCATTTAGCATCATGTGATATTAGCTTCAGCAATTAGAGTAAATAAAAATGCTTGATACGGTTGTACCGAGTGCATGTAAGTGATGACACACAACTGTTAATCTAGATCACATGGTGTTATTACAAAAAAAAAAGTTATTAACACTGTTTTAGGGAGGAAAACTACAACCATATATTTTAAAGAATCTGGTTGGTTCTGTAATGTTTTGGTCTGTTCCAAATAATAGGGTTGTAATTCTAAAGCAAAAAAAAGATGCAATTAAAAAAAGGATTGAGTGTGAGACTTTAAAGGAACGAAATCAAAATTGGTAGCCAAACTTGTAGCTACACTTATAGCATTGATAAGAATTTTACAGCAAATATTCATTCATTAGTTAGCTGGTCCACATATTGTTTTACCCACCATTATTGCCCAAGTTGAACAATAAATGCGACCTAGTTCACTGTCGCACACTCAATCCTCTTTTTGGCCGCACATTTTTTTTTACACCTAAGGTATTTTTGATTAGATTCTTCATGATTCTGGTGTTTATATTAATTCCACACTTTTATTGCTATAAATATTCTTTAATACCTTTTACATTTTACCTAAATGTATAAACTTGTGGTTAGCATTAATCAATGTTTTTGACTTGCTCTTTGATTTACGAGTTTTTTAAATTATACTTTACTTCAACTTCAGCAGACAGAGCTTTGTGTTATTTGTAAAACAAATATACATTAATAAATCATATCTGACAAGTCTTTATATTTTTAAACATTTTTGAGCCAAATAATACAAAGCTATAAGCTATAAGTTTTACAAAAATAGGGAAAGTTTGATTCTTGTCTTAACTAAGAAAATGACAAAGTTCCTTTTGTTAAAATGTACATAAACTACTTTATAAATGTTTTTCCCCCTTCACTAATCTTTACCTTAGCAGCACTGAAAATTCTAGACAGAGTGCAAAAAAATGTACGTTCATTTACAAAGGTAATAATTCATTAGAATGAATGTCCACTTACAATATAATGAAATGACTTACACTTGTTCTCATGGGGATTTTAGGTAAGGCACTGCTCCATTTTCCTCGTTCACCCACCCAGTTACAGACTTGTTTCTGCTGGGGATTATTCAACTCAGTTGCCAACTAAAAAATTATATAATACATAAGCCATTTCAATTAACTTAAAGCATACCATTAGGGTACAAAAGTGGTACATGAAAAAAAAGCTGATTTAATACTAAATTTATGTGAATTATGTATATGAAACTTTTATACAAAATTTTGTCTGTCTTCTTTTCTGCAGTCTTGGAAATAATTACCTAATATAATACTATTCTTTGATTTCAAAGATTTATTAAAAAACTAATATCATATTCTATACATACTCAAACACCTATAAAACATTATAAAGTATGCAGCAATGTCTATACTAATACATTTAAGTTCAACACCAGTTTGTCAAAATGTTTTGTTTTCCAAGGTTGTTTGGCCTTGTTTTTAGTAGTTATCAACTATATGTATGCATCATTTTTTGACATAGATATTTTCATGATTAATGGTAGCCATCTACATCTGTTGATCACAAACCAATGGATACACACAACTACTTATATTTCTACTCCATTAATCCTTTATATTGTCAAGAGAAACATTTCTAAATCACAACTCACCAGATTACATATGCTTTACAGCAATGACCAAGACTGTAGTAACAAATCTATTGAGATGCTCTATTTTTTAATCAAGCAATATGGCTATCATACTAATATTCTTCAATATACTAAAGATAATCAACTTACACACAGTAAACATTCAAATTCAGGTTTCAGAGATTGCCTAGCTTAAACTGTCAATAATTCTAACACAAACACATTAAACAATTTATAGATTCCAATGATACATGTCTAACCTCATTTCAACCAACATACTTATCTTCACTGATCATAAATGCATTCCCCTTACACTTACATATCATCCATTCGATGTACAAGTCACTCGTATATTGCTTCACAACTTTCACATTATAACACATAACAGTAGTATTAGTTAGATGTTTCATAATAAATCTCTAATTTCTTATGAACAAGACACTAATATTAAAACTGTATTCAGCCACAGAGAACTTCTGAATAACACACATCCATCATATCATTGAAATTGGTACATAAACTTGACAGAAGAGCAAATGCAACACCTGCCTTTACACTGATCATAGAACATTTGTTAAGGGTTAACTGTCAGCCTATTCTATTAATATCTATTTCACCTGTACATCTAAATGTTTAAATTATTATATTACTTGTAACTACTGCAACCATATTTACATAAGAGAAATTTGTGTTTTGTCCATCATAAGTATCAAAACTCAGTTTTTAGTGTTATAAGTCTCCAGAATTACTGCTGTGCCACTGAGAAGCTGCCCTATGACATGCCCCTTCTTACACCAATCATAAAATCAGAATCCAAAAAGAATTAATTTTCAAATTAGGTTGTACATGTCCTATTGATATTAACAAATGGTTCAACTTTTAGAATGAAAAATTTTGTTTTGTCACAGAATTTAAAAAAAATTGATGAAATGTTTTATTTTTCTTAATCATGTTTACTTCCTTAGTTTTAATCAATATTTGTCATTTTTTATTACTATACTATGGTTCAAAGTTTGTGTTTCTACCTTGCACAACATTCTTTTCTTGTACATTGTATTCCATTTGTGATATCCTGTAGGTTATTAAAGGAAAGGTTTGTCTTTGGCTTTGAAATGTCTGTTCCAAATGTTGCTAAGAAAATAAAAAATAATTAAAAGATATTTTACAGTTATTTACCTATTTTTTATTTTATTAGGTTTGCATTTTCTGTTTTTTTCACACACACACACAAACACTCACTCATTAACATACATACACAGTACTGAAAAAAAAAAGGATATGAAATACAAATATTATGGGATTGCTCTTCTCTATTTTATGAAAATGAGCTGCATCACAGAGCAGGGACATGTTGATAGTTTACACTGTGATAGGTCATCAAACCAATCTGGCAGTGTCACACCAATATAATGTCTATCTAATCAAAAACATCTTTGTGGTAAAAAAAAGGAGTGGCCAAAAAAAGAATTCAGTGTGTGACTTAAGGGAATGAAATCAAAATTACTGGCCAATCTGGTAGCTACACTTATAGCACTGATTTGGCTGCTTTATGATTTATTTAGGGTGATTTATTTCTATGTTAAAGTTATCTTTGTCATGATATTGTTACGACAGCAGAAGTCACGCGACACTGGGAGCATGTTCGCTGGAGTTTCTACAAGGATCATGACTTATCGAGGAACCCTGCAAATGTCCAAGTGTTTGCGAGGCACCCACTTTTTTGGTATATAAGCCCAGCAAATAAAGCCAGCAATAGAGAGATATGCAGATAGAATGAAGAGATAGATAATTGTGTCAAGCGAACAGTAGTAAGTAAAGTGTGTGAATCACTGCGAGTTATAGTGTGTGTTATAAAGGTTGTTAAGTTTAAAGTGACTGTGGAAATTCTGCATATTACAAAAAGTTGTATCAAGAAAGAATAAACTAGTTTTAATCAAGAAAGGATCTTGTATCACTGAAGTTTCTCGGAAATAATTGATACTGGAAAATATTAACT
>NW_013665869.1:640094-651571 GCF_000517525.1 Limulus polyphemus | reverse complement strand
GTGCCTACTGTTCGCTTGACTCAATTATCTATCTCTTGAATCGCGCTGGTTTTTCTTGCCAGGCTTATATACTAAAAAAGAGGGTGCCTGGCAAACACTCGGACATTCGCACACACACCATTTTACTAAAAGTAGAGAAACAACATATCTTTAGAAAAGGGGTTTGGTAATTATCTACTGATGGCCCCTTTTTTGTTAATTGAAGTGGGCACATCTTTGGTGTTACTTACAACCTAAACCAGGCCTTGACAAATCTCAGGTGTCAGGTTGCCATGGAGAAAAAATTTCATTGTGGTGCCTAGTATTTTCTCCCATTTTATTCGTGCTTAAGACTGTGCTAAGTAGAACTCAAATCTAGAACAATTCTGAGCTCTTGGAAGTACAGAACTATTTTTGCATTCTTTGAGTTCTAAATCAAACTTTGTTTCTATGATTTTAATGGTAGATTAAGCACTTCATATTTTTTTCAGGAATGAAGCATTGCAGTTGCACAACATGTTACTAATTTCACACCATTTTGTTTTTCTTCTTTCTCTCAATTCAACCAATCAGTGCACATGTTTAGGCTCAGACAGAACCAAATGCAGTTAGTTCAAGCAATACTATCATGTGGTTGTTGGTATCATGTGATTGTTACTGTGAAAGTAAATAAATATACATAGCCCCCATTTCCTGGCACAAACAGTAGTGAAGTTAGGTTAGGCACACCTGAATCCTGAATTTTTGGGCTGGCTCCTAGATCAGGAAATAATTGTCGAGGCCTGGGCTAAACCATGTTATAAACACTGCTATGAACTTTTAGTATACATATGGTAGAGTAGATGATAACCCCATCCACTGAACGGTTCTAAGTCTGTCTTATTCTGTCCTCCAAGAGATGCTCCTAGAATTTCTAAAATTATTCAGTTGGATTCAAATCAAGTTCTGGGCCGAACAGATAGTGCATTATAATGTTTAAAAATGTATGGTCTTTCCCCTTAGACTTCCATCAATACAATAACACATTCATGTCTATCTACCTATAATTAATAGACCAAGTCTAACAGACCCACAGCATAATATTAGTCTCCACCAACCTTCATACTTGGAAGATAATCATAACTAAACTGTTCTCAAAGTTGCTGTTTAACTCAGGCCTATCAATGCAAGCAACAGGTAGCAGGATTCATTGCTATATACTATGGTTCTCATTGTTCTTCATTCTAATTTAAATACTGGAGGTATTATGATGGGAAAGATGTTGCATACATGGCCATAATAAGCAAATACAGCCTATAATATTCAGCAGCAAGAATGATTGTATTGGAGCTAGCCCACTGTCTTGAACTGTCATTAAAATTCTGGGTGATGGATTTAATGCCAGATATGAATTTTCATTTCACAACACTTCTCAAAGTTTACAAGAACTCAGGAATAGCCATACCAATGTTTCACATGATCAGGATTAGAGATGATCCACTTCTTCAGCAAATTATGGTACAAATGATAGGGTGACTAGAATGCCTCAGACACTCATATCATTAATTTTTTGTTTAATGTTCATTCATCTAAAGGTATGCGATCTTCCTTCCTTGTGGCATCTTGGCTCCTACTGTGGTACCTATTTGTCTTTATAAAGTTATGTACCATGGTATTAACATTCTTACTGCAGTTCCAATACTTTTGGTAGTATATTGCATATAAATGTACCTATACAAAAACACAGCATTTGAAACTAACTGTATGTAACTAAATGTACAAATACTCTAAAGGAGGTAAAAGAGATGTTTCATTTAAAATAGTTGGTTACAGTTCATCTGCAAGGTTTCAAGTACAATGTTTAGTCAACCTTGTAAGAACAGTTATTAGGAAAACTTTATATATTAAATATGGTCAATGCATCACATATTACACACTGAGCTATCATACTTGCAAGTCTGTTAAATTATTTTATGAGCTATAACCTACTTTTTACTTCTTTAAGATAGCATGTGAATCCTGCTATATACCTTTTTTAAAATGTCAAATATCAATAAATCATCACAAACAAAGCCAAATTCAAGTTGTTAGAAAACAATAAAAAATCAAACATGAAACAATAATTATTTTTCATTTTTCATATAATAGAATATTTTGGAACTTACCAAAGTGAGAGCAGCCTCTGAGGACACATCTTGAAAGGCAACTAAACTTAAGCTGATTACATAAAAAAAAGAAATCAATTAACTTTCCTTTAACACACTATTTAGTTTTTACCACTGAACTTGATTTTTAATAGTTCTTGAGCTGGTTATTTAGCTATTAGATGCAATGCAATTTAAAATAGGATGTTTTCTGAAGTTCAATTTTAAAGAAAAGTTTCAAGAATATTTTAAAACTATGCGAGCATGTTTAATTAAACAAATAAGAAAAAATAATTCCTTTACAAAAAAGCCTTATCATTTCCAAAAATGAATGTTTCAGGTGAAGGCTTTTGTATGAAATTTCCTAAGTTTATTGTTAGTTAAAAAAATTTACTAAGCATTTGTGATGATAAACAAAATCCATCCTGAGCTGTTCAATCAATCTAATACATTCATGTTTCTAGCATGAAATTACTCTTCAATTTGTGAAATGTTTTGTTAACTTTTCTTTTCAACCATAAGTATTAGAAAAGGTGATGATTATTAAAAAACTTGTCCATTTGAATGATAAATATTTTATTTCATAACACAGTAGCCACAAGTTTTCAAAACTTTTTTTCCACCAACTTTCAAGATAAAATTCCAGGTTTTTAGAAAATTACACACAAATGCATAAGCACACTGATATTTCAAACTTCTTGTTAAAATTGTACCTAATTAAACACCATTTTAGTTTGTAATTTCTTTATAAGTTCCATTAAAAATCAGATGAAAGCACTACAGAGAAAGATCTTCAAAAAAGGACATTGCAATTAGATGGTAGACAATAAAATGTTGCATATCATAAAAGAATATTTGGTCTAACCTATCATTAAATACAATGGGTTATATAATTTTCTCTAGATAATATAACAAAATAAATGAATAAGATTATGTTAAAATATACCTGTAACTTGCACAGCTAAGCATTATGATTTGTGTGCATGTGCAAGCTTAAATTATATATTAATAAAAAAGATGGAGAAAGAGGCACAAATTTCCCCAACCTTTCCAGGTTTAAAATCAATAATAACATAAAATGTACAAAATTTGTTGAAATTTATCATGGTAAAAGATTAGGCTATTATCATTAGGCCACATGATATTTGATCAGTAGAAAACAAATAGGTTTGGAATTAATTCCAAAACATATAAATATTATTTTACAATCAAGGGCTACATGAATACTTTAACCACAGCTTATTATAATATTTAATGTTCTACTGACCTTAAAGATCAAACTAAAAGGAAATAAATAACCATGTACAAAATTTAATTGCAAATGCTCTATTTGATAAGAATACTAACTAAAAATGACTTCAACTGTATATGATGTTATACATGAACAATTTTAACAGTATAACTTTTCTTCTTCTTCTTCTTCACCTCTTTAACTTAAGAAAAGGTTTTTTTTTAAAGCTAGAAATGTATTAGAAACACCACACCAGCCTAAATAATGAGGATCCATAAACTGAAGACTTTAATGGAGGCTCATTGAGAGTTATAATTATTACAAATACAAACCACATTTCTAACTTGGTATAGTGTCTTTTAAGTAATACAAATAGCTTCTTCCAGTGCACTAATTTGCTAACTGAACATAAAAATGTAAGACAATATAATAAAATTCTATTACAGGCATAAAGACCACCATTTTCTTAACACTTTGCAAAACCTTTTGAAGACAGTAATAATAGGAAGATAAATAATAAACATTAAAGTACAAATATCACATTCCAAATAGTATGAAATTGAACTGTTTATGAGAATACTGATATGTGAAACATTTGCTACAAGTATGTATACAATGAAAGTTGACATTTTCTTACATTGAAAATGTATTTCCGAGAGGTACTTACCTCTACTCACACAAAGCTATCTTGATCTTCTTTCTGTCCTCTATGCATTACTAAAAAAAATTATCATGCTCAGTGCTCAAGTCTATATACCCACCAATTTAATGTCACAATTGAACATGTGCATATCATGTGACTATCCTCCACCAATAATAATGTGCCACCTATATTGGTATAGCTAGCTCCCTCTGCTATTCCCACTCAATTCTCACTTTTGAGAATCAACAGGATCTAAAGGAATAAGACTGGCAGTGGGGAGGAAAAGTGGGAAGTGTGAGAGAGGAGGTAAGTACCTATAGGAAATATATTTCCAGTGTAAGAAAATTCTATCTTCCAATATGGTCTTGCATCCTTTTACACAAAGCTAGAATCCCAAATTGCAAAGGTGGAGTGACTGGTGTAGATGCAGAACATTGAAACCTAGTGGAAAGTAGCTGCCAAGAATGAATGGGTGTGTTCCAAGATGAACCGAAGAACACATGGGGTAACACACTACTTCTGGAACAGGTATGTTCTTTGCCCTGGAAGAAAAAAATGAACCTGATATGGATGGAAAAAAAAGGATGTGCACAAGTGTAATTTGTTCTGAGAGGTGTAATCCATAGTAAAAAACAGCCCATCCTAGCTATGTATATACCCAACCTGAATGGGACAGACAAGGTTCCACAACTTGTCCTTGGCATAAGGAGGTGGAGGATCAATCAGATAAAACTAATATAAAGTAACATATATATCGTAGCTAGGGCATGTGGATCATGTCACATTACACATGAACCTCAACCATAGTAAACAGTGTTATATGTTAAACAATTGGAATTACAGAGAGGAAGTTAGCATGCAGTTGAAACCAGACAAACTCCCAAAACCACCATAGAAGCAAGAAGTACAACAAACTGAACTCGGAGTTACAGAGTCTTGGAGTTGCCTCAACTCAGCCATAACAACAGGGCAATTTCTGTAACCAGAATTAAGAGCAGAAATCTTAATTCACCCAACCTTAAATGCAGAGAAGAGATCCTGCATCTGGAATTACAAGGAGGATGTGGAACATTCGTTCAACCATAGGAACAGTGTATTTACGTCCTGTTGCCAGTATTACGAGGCAGGCAAAGTCCCCCAAACTCAACCATCTGCAACCAGAATAAATGAGGGGGGGGGGAGCTCTACTGCAAACAACTTTGGGAACAGTGTCATCCTGCACCCAGTATTACAAGGAGGATTCTGCATAGGCTGGTCCTGCTCCAACAGATAACTGTCCACCTGGAAATAAGCATCCAGGGGAAATGGAAGGAGGGAAACCAGCTCTGCTCTCTTCACATTGAGTGGATATATGGTAAGTTAAAAGTCTACAATGCACTCAAGAGGAAGGCTCCATGGTCCACCACCCCAGCAACTGGGAAGTGGTAAGGACTCCCCTCAGAGTAAAAAGGGGGAAGTAGATATAGGGTGGGTGGTTTGGAGGAACATCACACTAGAAAAAGTGCAATGGGTGTACACGATTTGCCATGGTATGGTCCCTGTAAAGCCACCAAGCCAGGTTAGCCATGATTGGGGAAGAAAGGGTAAAAGGGTGGTCCAAGGGATCTGAGTAGAAGTTCTACTGATAACGGAGTGTCCAATGAAGGAAATGCATATCAGCTTGACACATGGGAATGAGAGTTTCCAAGGAAGCTCACATCCCCAAGAGAGATAGAACCTTGTTAATTGTCATTTAAGACTCATAACATAGGGAAATTATTATATAGAATTATACACAGACTTTTCTCTACATTAAAATACTTTTATTTGTGAGCTTTTGGCCCTCTTACCAGAGCCTTCATTTGGCAACAATTGCAAATAAAAATATTTTAACGTAGAGAAAAGTCAGCGTATAATTCTACAGAGATAGAACCTCTTGGGCCTAACTGAAGTTGGAATTGTAGAAAAACCCCAAATGAACAAGGTATTGAGTGGGGGTAAGAATGGGCTTCTCCACCTTTATCAGGAATCCCACCCATGCTGTTTCTTGTAAAAGAAAACAAGTGTGATCTCTGGAGTGAGAATGGGAAGAAGTGAGCAGGAGGCAGTAATCCCTGTAATGATGAGTGTGACCTGTAATGATGAGTGTGAAGACCCATCAAGTGAACATGTCAGGCAAAAGTTCTTACTACCTTATGAAATACACAAGGATCTGAGATTAGTCCAAGCAGTAGGGGCCTAAACTGGAACACTCGACTCCTAGTTATCAATAACTATCTACGATGTGAGTACTGTGTGGATGAACCACAAATTGTAGAGCATGAGGGGAAAAATTGGTTTCTAGTATCAAGAACGTAGGAAATGGAGCCAAAGCAAAGCTCAGCCCTATGAACAGGAAAGAAATGAACACATCAGCAATGCAAAAAAAGTAAGCTCTACAGTGATGAAAATGAGTATTATAAGGTACATATTTAACAATAATGAATAAAAATTATTCAGATAGAACAATGAATTAGATGTTACTAGTAGGAATAATATGTAAAGCACAACTATCAAAACATACCTAGTTAACAAACTACTTATTCATATTTAACTGACAAACCATCTAAATTTACCTAGTCTACTAAGTACGTAATAATAACAAACTGTAAACCAACTAAAATTACCTAGAAAACAAAGTAATAATCAATATCTAACCTACAATAAATCTAAATCTTAGATGACAAAGGACACAAATATATGTAACTTATCCAAAGTCTGAGCACTGATGAGGTGAAATACTTAATTTTTCCATGTGTAGAGAAGGAAAAAAACCACACAAAGGGCATCTGAGCCACACCTACCATGGGTATCACAAACAGTTGTGTAGTGTATAAGTCAAAACTTACCACCGATCTGGGAGCAATGGGAAGAAAGGAAGAGAAGAACAAACCTCCACCAAAGTGAACAATGTGGAGGCATGGTAACAGAAGTAGAAAAAACAAAACTAGTAAAATTACCCTCCCCTTGAACATACAGAAAAACTGAATATGCCTCAATCTTTGACCTAAGTAACCAGCTGACAAAAAAAAGGGGTGGAATGTGAAATCTCCTGAAGAGGTGTAGAGTGTAACAGACCAAAATAAGATGGTGCCAGAAAAAGTGAGTCCAAATTGTCTTCTCCTTGATTGTATTCTTCCTTAGCAACATTGTCAGGTTGAAAATGAGAAGAACTCATTGGCCGAACACAGGAATCTAGCTTCTTGCAAATTAAGGTCTGTACGTCCTCTGTAGATTAAGTTGAACCAGATTCCTGGTAAGTCATACCAGTAGCATTCTCAACTGTAATGGGAACTACAGTATTCGATACACTGAAGCATGAATTCAGATGAAGTTTTTGTATAATTCAGTAACAAGAAACACATTTAAAAAAAAATATATTATGAAAACAGTTGAATGTAAACACAGTAAAAGAAAACTGTTGAAAAAAAAATTCAAAAAGCAAAAAACCACAATCATAAACAGTAGCCACATGCAAAAAAAAACAACACAAGTTTAAACAAAGCTGTGCCAGTTGAGAAAGTGAGGATTGAACAAGAATAGCAGAGGGAGCTAGCTGCACCAATATAGGTGGCACATTACTATTTGTGGAGAGTAGTCACATGATATGTACATGTTCAATAGTGGTGCGAAGTTGGTGAGGTATATAGACTGGTGGGCTGAGCATGATAATTATTTTAACAATGCTTAGAGGGCAGAAAGACGATCGAGATACCTTTGTGTGAGAGAAGGTAAGACCATATCAGAATACATGGCTAGTATAAAAGTTTTATCATCACAACAACTCATTTTTATTAGTTATTTGAACAAGTTTTAGGCTAACACAAACAAGACTTAAGATGATCATACAGTTATGGGTTTAACCTTTATGATTAAAACCTTAAGTCTGGGTTAGAATTACTTAAATCTTGCACACTTACACAACTTACTGGTATTTAACATTTTCCTAATCTGAATATATATTTCCAACAGATACCTCTTCACACAGTTTAGCTATCTTTCTCATGCATCTGCCAAAGAGGCTTGTATGCCACTAGCCTTGAGGCAACTCCCACCTAATTTCATTTGCTTTAATATGAATTGTGCCGATACATGATTATGTCATTATGTGACAAAAACCCTCCACCAATAGGAGGATGACACAGCCTCCATGCACAATAATTCCCCCTATGCACTTATAGTCATAGTAACTTCATTTCTTGATGTGAGAAGACAAAATGTGCACTGGAATTAAGTGAAGAGGATGGGTGGGTACGTGAAGAGGTGAGTACCTATTGGAAATACATTTTCAGATTAAGAAAATGTCAACTTCTGATAAAATAATTCACCTCCACACTAGTTTAGCCAGGATCCCACAGTGAATTGGTGGAGGGGCCTATGCAAATTTTACCTAAATGACCATCCTTCAGTAAGCACCCAAAAGAAATTCATGGGGTGTGACACCCAATGATAGGGGCTCCATAGGGGTCCACCTATACACCTGTGGGGGACTGTATCTCATCTTGACCAAGGTATACTCTGCACCTGGAATGCTGGGGGGGGGGGGAGGTAAATGAGTCCCAAGTGTTGCAGGGACAGGTGGAATGAAAACATGACCATTTGAGTGCTTTCACACAAGCAGATAGCAAATCAGTATGAGTATAGTGTGGCTAAGACATGTTCACATCATACTTAGTGTGCTCACCTCAACTCAACTGAACAGACTCCAGCTGCAGGTGGAGGGCACAATAGTTATGCAGTATGGTTTTGCATAGTTCCTGCTCACCTTTATTCTACTGAACAGCCTAAGTGGAGAGACTCCAGCTGCAAGAGGAGGGCACAATAGTTATGCAGTATAGTTTTGTATAGTGTATGTGTTTACCTCAACTTTACTGAATAGATTCCAGCTGTAGAGGGAGGGTATTTTAGATGTGCAGTTGAGTTTCGAATAGTGTTTGCTCAGCTAAACATTACTGAACAGACTCTATGGGACAGATTCCAGCTGCAAGAAGAGAACTGTATTTTTGCATTATGGTTTCATATAGTGTATGTGCTCACCTCAATTCTACTGAACAGACTCTGGCTGCAGAAGGAGAGTGCAATAGTTTACTGTACATTGTGTGTGTTCACCGCAACTCAACTGAACAGACTCAGGCTGCAGGAAGAGGGTATAAGTGGTATGTGTTATGGTTTAGAGGGGTGACCCTCACTATACTGATAGTGTCATCACTGCTCCACTTCTCACTACATTGTGCTAAGCCCAACAGGTGAGTATTTTTTATGAACCACTACCTCAGTAACTAGGAACAAGTAAATGTTAAGGATCTCTCATGTACCACTCAATGAAGGGGAGGTGAGAATTTATATTGGGAGACCTGAAGAAGTGTCTGGATTCCAATTGGACCTCCAGCTAGAATGTGCAATGAGTGACCACAAAACCCTAATTTTAAAAGCCAGTAAGTGTGAGTCAAAGAAGTGAGCAGAACACTTCCCTGGTGCTGGCTTTTTCTACAATAGTCCATGGAATAAGTAAGATCTGGATCAAACAATTGAATAAATATGTATACTATGAGGATACCTTAAGCAGTCTTGCAGAACACCTTACCTCACAGCAGATGCTGGTAGAGCCAGGGCAGATGGTATGATTGCTTTCTGTTATCCTGACTCAATGACTCCTGGTGGGATCCAATGATTAAAAAGGGGCTCTGAAAGAGAAATAGTATGTATTCTTCTTAAAGACAGTAAAGTGACTGAAGAATGATGACTGGTAGAAGCCAAAACCATCAGAAGATAAAACAGCCAGAAGGTGTAGAGAAAGTGATGAATATGGTAAGAGCCATCCACATTCCCACCTGGAGGATCTTGAACAAGGGCCAGCAAAAAAAAAAAAATGCAAGAGAATGAGAAAGGTGATGAATTGAATATGAAGAAATGTGAAATAGTTTCCAATCATCCTCATCCTGAGATGAACATACCAACTGTAGGAGTTGATGGACCCATTCAGTAAGTGTAGAAGGAGCAACATCCTTGAAAAAAAAAGGGAGAGGTTTGTGATGAGACACACTGAACAGCCCAAACAGGGCACATGAGCTATCTGGGTTCAAGTGGTCAAGTAGGTGAGAGTCAGAAAATAACCATGGATAGAAGAAAAGTAAGTGGTCAAAGTTTTAGGATGGAAAGCTTGGTCTGTGGACAGGAGGATATAAGTGCAGAGTAAGAGGGTGTGAGAAACATCCAAATGAGAATAATTGCAGGTCAGAAGGAGGAGGAAAAAAGCCAGGAGAGAAAGAAGGTACAAAAATCAAGAATCCAACAATTCAAACAGGGCACGTGTGAGATCATGCAAACCTCCATTAAGGTCTCAATCAGCCAAGTGAGTTGGGCAAGGAGGATGGATGAAAAATAAAGAGCACAGTAGAGTGGAGAGGATAAGAGGAGAAAAACCTTGGGGTACCAAGAAAGGCAAAATGCCAAGGACAAGGCCTCCCAATAAATAGTAAAGGCAAAGGCCAACAAACTGTGGATCACAGTATGGCAGCAAGGAGAAAAGGAGTGGCAGAAGGGCTAATGACAAAAGACCCACCAAAGTTGTTGATAGATAAAGACAGTGAAAGGGCAACAAGAATAATACCATACAATCTGAAAGTCTAGTCCAATGGGAGATGTAACTGGCAAATCCCACAAGTGAGAATAGAGGGAAGATATCTCTAAATGATGAAGGGATGCATGAGGGTGAAATAAAAGAGAGGGGATATTAGGGAGACAAATGGAGTCCAAAGGTTGAGGAGGTCAATGAAGCACTAACAACAGGACCAGACAAGAAGAATAGTTTGTAAAGTCAAGGGAGGAGAGATCAAGCCTGACTGAGAAAATCAATAGTCAGAGACGAAGGAAGCGGAATAGGAGATCAAATGAGAGGATGTCCAAAGTTGCAGAGGGTGGAAAATGTGTCCATGATGGGTGTGTTCAACTAAGAGAAAACTTCACAAAAGACTTGGGGATGTAGAGACCACTTCACTAAGAGATGCAGCCTTGCACCAAGATTTAAGCTCCTGGTAAGTGACAGATAATAAGATGAACCTGTTGTGAATGGGCTTAGACTCAGGAGTGTATGCCTGACACCTGATGTAGAATGAATGCTTGTCCAGCATCCAAATGTCAGAAGCCCTGCTTTCATCCAGAGATGGCAATTCCTTGAGGAAAAGTTCACAAATGAGGACAATGGACCTCAAGAAAGAACTGCTTGATTCCATAAGGTCCACTGCAAGAGACACTCGAGTGTGTGCCCCAAAGAAATGAGGGGTTCCAGAAAAGCCAGGGCCTGAAAAAGTGAAGCCTGAAGCTTGGAGCAGGAAGAGAATGAGAAGCATAAAACCTGTTGACCAAATATGCAGTAGCTCTCAGGTGAAGCTAGGCAGCCATACAATAACAGTAGGCTTTAACTCTTTTAGCACAGGCTCGGTCCCTGGGATCAACCTTGTAACCATTTTGTGCTTGTTATAGT
>NW_013665869.1:626184-639281 GCF_000517525.1 Limulus polyphemus | reverse complement strand
ACTATAATTTATCAAGCTTAGTAACTCAGCTTTATTTTAGTCTAAAAAAATATGAAATTTCGAGCAGACTAAAGACACAACCTACCTCATTGAAATCTTGGTTCAAAAGAAAGAAGAAATGGCATTCTAAGAATTTAAAATGGCCAAGAAATCCACTAGGAAGACATTCTGAGCTTTTGATTGGTTTTTCATCTCATATATAGAAGTAAATGTATATAAGGGAGCATTTCCAAAAATGGAAAGAGGTGGGTGGGGTGCTATTCTGTTTGATTTATTACATGAGCAATATCTTAGCAAATACAAAAGATAATATGTTCTTATTTTATATTCTAGCTTTTCAATATCGGTAATTTGAGTTTCTAATTTGTACGAAACTATAGACTTAGTATTTTGACTTCACAAACATCTAATTTGTACCAGTGCTGCATTCAACACAAAAATCAATGTTTATCGATGTTTTTTTTAATATTTACTTTTAAATTAAGAAATTGAGCAATGTATAGCACTAAAATTTGAATTATATTCTACAGTTTGATATCAAACTTATGGACATAAGTTCATGAAATAGTAGTTCAATAAAATTTTGAATGCGAGTTAACAACCGAGAAAACATGGCCTTTCATCCCTGTCCTGTCTCGAAAGGGTTAATTGGAAAAGTTTGTTAGTACGTTAGTCACTTTAAATCAACTGCAAACTGGCATAAGGGATAGATATGGCAGAGAAAATTCCAAGACAGATTTTGCTGCAGCATCAGTAAACCCAGTCTCACAGATATTGACATGGCCAGAAATTCAGAAAAACTGAATAGATACAGATGTTAAAGAGAAGTGGGCCAGTAATTTTTGTATATTCAAGAGAACTAGGTAAGAACTCTCATTAAGTGATTCTAGAGCCATCAAAGAGCTAAGCAAATCATTATATATAATTCAATTAATAAATTGCTTAGTTTATATGTGATCCAAGGCAAGTGCTATTGCATACAACTCTGCAGTGAATACAGAATCTGTAAGCACACACCAAGTCTAGCAAACCATAGGAGTGCCCACAGTGTCACCAGATATCAAACCATCCATACAAATGGAAACAAAAAAAGGGTTCAAAAGATATTCAGTGAAGAGGAGAAGGTTGAGTTAGGTTGACACAAGAGATAAAGAAAACTTCCAAAAGTATCAAACACTGAGTGGGCATAGAAAAGGACTTAGACCCCAGGATAAATCCAGAAAGAGATTGGAAAGTTAAAGTCATTTCTCAAATGATAAGGTACTATCCAAAGCAAATCAGGTTAAAGTCATAGTCCGGTAGATAATTTCTGATTGAGGAGAAAGGAATTCAGCCAATGTAAGTACATGAAATCCATAACATGTTGAACAATGGCTGGAATGACCTTGACAGTTAACAAGTCTCTAGAAACCATAATAGTACTAAGGCCTGTGTGTAAACAACATCACTCACACAGGACTAAGTATATGTCACCATTATACAAAAATTCATGATTAGAAATTAAAACATTTGAAACAAATACCAAAGAAAATGAAAATCAAAGTTTTGTTAATAATGCAAATCTCAACAAATATAACTCTTAAAAGAAATTTAAACATGTCTGATCAATATAATACCAAGGAGAAAAATGTGGTTACTATAAGTGCAAATGCATAGAGGGGAGTTACTGCACATAGTGGTTGGATCACCCTACTATTGGTGGAGAGCTTTTGTAACATGATATCATCATGCACCAGCTCAATCACATTAAATCATATGAAACTAGATGGGAGTTGCTTTAAGGATAGTGGCTTGCAAGTCTCTCAGGCAGATGTGCAACGATGATAGCTAAACTATGTGCAAAGGTGAGTTACAGTCTTGGAATTGTAGTGTTGCCATGCCCTTTGCAATAGCTTTTAACATGGCCTTACATTCAATCAGATGTAACGTATACTCATGTGACAACAGTTACAACTTATTGCACTATTCAATTACAGGTAAACTTGAAGTCTTAAAATGCTTAACAGTACTCAAGTCTCATAAACACAGTAAGAGTATGTTTTCATATACTACAGCAATTTGCAACTGTTAAAATGACAGATTCAACATGACTCCAGAATGATGGAATTAAATGAATACAAAGATATCAAACCTTGGATATGAAAGGTCTGAGCAATGATATCTGCTTTTACATGTAATTTTCAAATCCTAATTTTATATGTGAGGATTGCAAAAAAGAAGATGAATTTGATAGAATGTATATATTCTACTTAATAAGAAGAGGTAACTTGCCAGACTATGAATGTCAAGTGATCTTTTTTTACATTTTCCAACAGTGATGCTTGTATTAGGTCATCAAAAAATTAATGTCACATTTTGGAACACCATTAACCATCCCACAAAAAACGTACATCACGTATAATAGTTAAACTAACCACCTAAACGTCACGTTAGTGTAGCATATATAAAGTGTAAAGTATAGTATACTTTAATCCCTTATAGTGATGGCACACAATGAGACACACTTTCGGCATGCAATGCAGTTTGAATACGAGAAGGGAAACAACGTCTCTGTAGCCACAGAAAATATCAAAGTAGTTTATGGATATGTTTTAAACATTCATAAGTGTCAACGATGGTTTCTTTCTGGTGACTTTAGCCTTAAAAACTGTGATGGCATGGGCCGACATGTTGGAATTGATATTGATGCTCTGAAGACACTTGTTGAGTCTAACACAAGGCAACACATTCGTGAAATGGCCCTGAAATTACATGTCTCTCATAAAAAAAATATGTAAACATCTAAGGATTAAGGGGAAAACTCCATAAAGAAGGTGTTGCATGCCTCATGAACTCTCCGATGATCACCATTTCCAAAGTGTGAACGTTGTTTCATCTGTTCTGGCACATAATGCGCGCGAACCATTTTTGGACAGAATTGTCACCGGTGATGAAAAATGGATTCTCTATGCGATTATTAAAGGCTAAAAAACAATGGCTCAGTCCTAGACAAAACCACTTTCGACCTCAAAGCCTGGTAGGACATATTCTCCGTATATGGCACCATCAGATTACCACCTTTTTTAGTTTGCTGCAACACCATCTTAATGGGAAAACATAGGCAAATGTGGAAAGTGTTAAAGAGGACATCAACATGTTTTTTGCTTCAAAGGCAAGTGCTTTCTTTAATCAGGGCATTAACGACCTGATTGTAAGATGGAAAAACATCATCAATAAGAATGGCGAGTATTTCATTTAATAAATGTTTTGTTTTGATATATAAATTGTTCGGGTTTTTTCATCTAAAAAACAGGGACATTAATTTCTTGGCGACTTAATAATTTGTCAATATCAAATGAATAGAAACTCATACGATAACCTTCTTAATCTGCAGTGTGTGTAATTATTGTTTATAGCATAGCATGTCACATGAATGACTGTATAACAATTTTGTATCTATATCTACAGTTAACAAACCCCCTTTAACTTAAACTGATAACAGTTCACCATGATCATAAAATACAGAAAAAAAAAGTTATGGTTATTAGAGCTTACCTATTTTCTAATATTGTTCTACAAATTACTTCTTGTACACCAGGGTTGCAAACTTTTTCTAAAGTCAAACCTTCTATGTTCCACACAGCAATACGTAGAGCTAACTTTCCATTCCTTGAATAATTAAATTTTTCTTCTATGATTGGTCGATTGCAATGATCAGACAGGAAACAGTACAAATTTTTACTTCTTTCATCTAAATGTCTAATTCTATCTATATCATATTTACATGGTGCTGACAATGTCCTCCTGTGGTTACTAATTCTCTTTGTTTTTTTTCTATAGTTTCGTGGTGTTTCCATAAGTAAGGGCATATTATCTCCATTTAATGGGGGGTTAACAGTGAGAAAAAATCTAATACAGGAAAGTTTTTGGAAATTAACCCCTTTAACTTTTAATAGGTCATCCACTGAATGGAATGGTCCTTTTCTCTCCCGATGGAGGATAATATTGGCTGCTACCTCTTGACTCACACCTCTTGCAGACATCAACTCAAACATATTAGCTGTATTAACATTAATCATCTTTACTGGTGAACTCCGAAAATTATGATGGTTATTTTCTGATACAGCAACAGATTCCAATGAAATATTTCCTGATGATGCCTGACTTCCTCCTTTAAGACCTCCCCGACGAGAACTTACACAGATTTCAGAGCGAACATGCTCCAATTTACTTGCTCCAACTCCAGATACAAGAGCCAAGTCTTCTACCTTCCTGAAACCACCAATAGCTTGACGATATTCTATAATGTTATGAGCAATGTTGCGATTGAAGCCTTGAAGTGTCATTAATTCCTCCTCAGTGGCAGTGTTTATGTTAATCAAGTCCCAATATATGTCATTATCATAAACATGAAAGGTTGCACTTAATACCCCACCTTTATTTCTGTACAATCGTTTACACTTCCCTTCCTTATCAGGATCAACTTCATTCTTAACAGCACTCTTACACTGTCCCATTTTTACTTCATTTTCAATACATAGAAGTTCAAAGAGAATATTCCCATTACTGCTCAAAGTTTCCCTTAAAAAAAAAAAACTGTGTTAGTAGACTTGAAATGAAATCTCTGCAAGTTAATCACAAATAAATACACATATTGAATCAACAACATACAATTCTCTTAATAAATTACAGCCAAAATAAGTACTTGTAATCAGTTGATTACTTTGTTATTCAAATATAAAAAAAATTATTAGAATACAGTATTCAAGATTTTGTTAGAATTAAGCATCTATCATGCAAAATAATTCAAGAAAAGAGGTAATAAAAGATAAAAACAAGTGATGCAGTGTTTCACACACAGAAGAAGTACAAGTTTACTTCTAATAATATGATTCCTGCATTCATAAATCATTCTTCTGTAACTGAAATAATCAGGTTATATTTTAATCTAGAAAAAATACCTTCTAAAATATGATCTATAAGATACATAAACAATGAATTATGATGTTTTATACTAAATTTTATAAAAAAAACAACTCTTAAGGCATGTGATAAACTGGTCTACATACAATTTGAATTTAATTATAGATGTTTTTATATTCATTCCTAGCAATTTTTAAATGACTGAAATACAGTAAAACGCAAAGGAATTTTAACAAATAGTTATGTTAAACATAGCTTGTCTTCCACCATATCTTCTAATAGAAGCATCGGACATATCCAAAATGTTGACAAGCTTCAAGTTAATAACCCACAGCTCTTTGAAAACACATCTCTATATAAAGCTATCAAGAACTTGAGTGAAATGCCACAAAAACAGTCAATCAAGACACACACACATCGAGATACAAGCTGGATTAATAGACAAAAACCAAGGTCATAATCAAAATTGTTAGAAAGCATCTGAATTACTGTGATTTATATCTTGCCATTTCTTTAAGTTGAAAGAAAAACCTTGGAATGCAAAATTAATGGAGCAGTTTCATGTAGCTGTTTTACCTTGAGAAGTCAAAATAATCTTGTTAACTGTTAGCTTCAACTGTTATTCAAGCATGCTTTAAGCTTAATAATCTTCAAATCATTGCTACATAATGAATTCCTTTTCTTTTGCAGTGAATAGGACTTCCTAACTTTAGAAACATTTTCTGATAAAAAACATGTTTTTGTCCATTCCAACTGGCATATAATTACTATAACATCTCTAAAAGCAGCAGCATTTGCTATAATTCAGAATGGTTGTCTTTAAGTAATAAGAATGAATTTAGAACAAACCATTTCCTACATGTCTCAAAAACTTGCAGTAACTATTGTACTACTGACACCTCCAAGTCAATTGAAGCTTTACACTGTATATTACACGTTCATTACTTCTTCAATGAATATCTGGCTATAACCTCTCTACAATCATCAGTTTATAAATATATAGGTCTTAACATTTTCAAAAGTCAATTTTTCTTCAGTGTGCATGTGAAAGGCCATATTCAGTCACATGACACATTACAATTGTAAATACACCTAAGAAAAAGTAGAAACATGTTATCTACAAAAATCAAAAATGCATTGAGCAGCATAGTAGATCTGATGATTCTTACAAGGATTTTGTAGAAAGCAAAGAATATTAAAATTAACCTTATAAACAAAGTATTGTTGTGTAGTATTTTTATAGTTTGATAACATTTATAACTCTGCTAATATAATGCAAATATTTGTAAAGTTAATGGATAAATGTTTCCTTCCTGTTTCTCTGTAATAACACATGATATTCACACACATAAATTCATTTTCATATATGTGGTTTTCTCATGAAAAGGCTTCTTCCAAAACCTTTTTCTTGCATTGTTTAGTGAAAATCAATTTGTTGAAAAAAAAAACTTTTTGGGGGCAAAAATACATATAGTAACCAGTACACCAAAGATAAAGCAAATAATTCTGATGTGAATAAACTTCCTACAACACGACTCCTAGTACAAAATACCTTTTTGTATGTCCTGTCTTATCACGGTGAAAACAACAGTACTTCATATCTCCTGTTGTCAAGATTCAAACCCATTCAAGACTCAGTCAAATATGTACAATAGTCAGAGAAAAAATATACATCTACACTACACGTAACTATCTCTTATTGTTGTGAATAAAGATGGATAATTCTAATTTGTTTCAGGGACAAAAAATGCTTTTCTGACCACTGAAACTGAACTAGCAAATTGAATTTTCAAATTTTTGTGTTTTAAACACTAACTCCAGCATTATCTTATTTAACAGTGATAAGTCATATTCACATTCAATCTGATCAAAAAATGAATATATTCCTTATAATTAATGGTTGTTACTCACTGCTGTATACTCAAAATTCCTTCAACATTTGCTCAAAATTATTCAAATTTTCCCCTTTATACATTTTTGTTTGTCTATTGAGCTTATTTATTAATTTAATATTAATATTTACATGAGAATTAAGCTACCATTTCATTAAATTGTTGTAGTTATGACCAAGCTATTTTATCATTATGACTACCCAGTTACGTAAGTTCACATGTAGTTTTCTTAGACTGCTAACTTTCATATTTAGAGTTTTATGTTTGATGGCAATACACAATTAAAGTGGACATACATTTGGAACATGATCATAGTTAACTTACCTGCCCATGCAGTTTCTCCATGTAATAACTTAAGTTTTAAATTACCACACCTATAATAATATTACTGTAAACACTAGAAAGAGATATGTATATTCAACATTGATGTGGAATTCTTTAGGAATGTAGTGAATATTCTGTCATCTGTTTGGAAGAGCTGTGTAATCTTTTATTGGAACATTTTTAGTACTGTCAGTGAGTGTTAAATGTTTTGTGAATTGTTAGGAATGATTTTGTAGTATTTTATTTTTAGTATTTATTATTACTAGGATGGAACAGATACAGTAGTGGTGGAAATGCTATTTATATTAACCTATAATTTGACAACAATGGCTTTGGTGTGAGCTGGATGAAGTTGGTGAAGTGTACTATTTCATAAATTTTACCTGTGCCACAACTCGTCATATTAAGGAAAGGATTATTTTCCATTTATTTTAACATCATATATTATTACTTATAATTTCTTGAAAAAGCCTGCTCATTGTTCAGAAAAACTGGAGAACCAACCAGCTTGTCTTCTAAATGTTACTTCTAAGATATCTGTGGCCAGCCTAATGTAAAAGTCCTTTCCAGTGTTTCTTGCAAGTTATATTTACCTCAGTCATCTAAAGTGAAATCAGGCATAAAGATTGAGTTCAATATAAGAGGTTGAATCCTAGAATTTGTGCTGACCCCTCAGGTGGAAGCCAGCTGCCTCACAGGAGGTAAAACAGAGTTCCTTTACTGATTTTACCAGTAGCTTTCTGGCTGTATGCTGTCTTCTGATTTCCCATTGTTTGATTTTCCTATCTACACTACAGTACATTGTTTTCCTGTAGTACTATTCCCTCTGAATGTTAATGAAGATCTTCCATAATTGCCATTTTATCTAACTAATGCTGAGGAGGTCAATATCCTGCCAGTACAGTTGTTTTAAATTCAACAATGGGGCTTCTCTTCTAAGCTTGCACAAACACCAGTGATGATCTTACTATGCAGTTCCTTTGCTTTCTACCATCCATCTGCAAACAAGTCACTTTGTATTTTACATAGTAGTACCTGTGAATTAATTGCAAATATATGTTGGTGACCCTGTCAGTGGAGTAGCAATTGCTCCTGCAATCTCTGAGATCTGGGGATGTCTAATTATCTCAATGGTGGCTGTATAGCACATGTCTATTCATGAGTGTTTCAAGCCATTCTCTGATTGGTTGGTGTCTTTGTTGTGGAGCTGGAATATAACAATTGAAAAGATCAGTGGTTTGATTGATGGGATGCATGGTCTTTGCACAGCAAAGTGATACTTAAGAGTTCTGCTTGTAAGTTCTATTGGTGTACTACAATGCTACTGAGGCTTTGAGGTATAATAGGGCCTTGACAGAGGTTATTGAAGTACATCCTGTGACCATTCTCAAACAGGTGTTTAGTATCCTTTCAATCTTATCTAGCTGCTTAGCAATTATACTAGTCATTGGTAGTGCATAATCCAAGATCTATTTTCTAGCAGGATGGTTGCCCTTTGGAACGGGTTGTCTTCGAATATTGTAGAGGCAGTAAATTTAAGTGAGTTTAAGAAAAAGTTTGATATGTATATGAATGATAAGGGCTGGATTTAAGATTATTATTTTTTAATTATTTTAATTTAGTTTAGAGGATGGAACAGCCAAGATGGACCAATAGGTTCCATGTTGTCCTAATAGGTTATTTTAAGACAGAGTGGACAAGACTTTGGTAAGCATAAGCAGGTGGCATTCATCATCTCCATTCCCTGCTGCAACTTTCAGTACCTCAATACCTTTGACAGCTTTGATTATCACAGTTTTAATGTGGCTTGGTGAAGTTGGGTTGCCAGTCATAGGTTAACCCCAAGTACTTCATTGTTTGTTTTTTCCACAGAGGTAGGAGTGCCCACAAAGATAATGATGGTTTATTCTCATTAGCATGTCTGTTGAGTGTGCAGAACATGGCTGACTTTGGCATGAAGGTACTTAGTTAAATAAGTTAACCAAACTTTTAAATGGGGACTGGATCCTTAAAGGATGCTGTTGGGAAGGTTTTTCTTGTTGGACACTATGAGATAGTTAAGCTTTTAATTGTTTTTTTTTTGTTGTTGTTTGTAAAAGAGAATATATTAGCAATATTCCTTACCCTAAGCATTCTATGAAAAATATTAGAATTGCCTTGAATCATGTAGATATTAATCCCTTCTTGGTAAGTAAAAAGACTGAGGTACTAAAAATATATAAAGCACAAATGTTAGACAAGATTTCCCCAGAATTTTGAGGTCAATGACTAGATATGTGAGCCACTCTTTTAATTTTGGTAGATCAATACAGTGGGAGCTCATCAGAGGACGAAAAGGAAGCCATGCCTCGTCAAAAATTTTGAAAATATAAAATATTTCTCACCAATTTTATTTTTTTAAAAATTTGTTTTGGGTGCAAAATACTTGAAAAAAGTTTATTTCTGTAGCAAAACCTTCAAAAAATTAGACTCTTGGTTGTTTTATTGCAAGTTTAGAGAAAATGTACCAAAAAAAGCCCAGATATGATCCTTCTTACTAGATTTAACAACAATTTTGAGGCTTGCTGCATAGCTAATGGAGCCAATCAGAATTTGAAATCATTTGAAAAAAGGTTTGCAACAACAGGAGCACACAAGCCTCACAAATTCATGGTGATCAAGGGCTGGTACAAATTTAATGATTCGGTGATTTTTAAGGATATAAACAGTTTATAGTGAGATTCATCAAATGATGTGGAGTGACTGTGTTAAAATGTTTGATAATTTATTTCAACTTGGAAATTATTTCATAGTTTTATGATTCAAACAACAGTTAAGTCTTTTCTGACACAAAAGTGATTGATGCTTACCAACAAGTTTACAGCTACGATAGACTGGTGACTTGAATTTGTGTAGAAATAAATTGAGACAACTAAAATAAGTACTTCTTTTACCATTCTATAATTTGATGTTGGGGTTAAAATATTGCCAACTTTTTCCTCAACATTAGTTGTAAGCTGTCTGGCCTAAGGTTGGATGATTTGCTACCTTTAAACCTATTTTTTAAAGAAAAGTGATAAGAAATTCCATGGAAATTGTGGGCAGGCCAGTTAGTCTTATTTCTATAGTTGGAAAAATCTTAAATAGTCTGATAAAAATTGCTAAGATTATTCAGTTAAATATGGTATTATAAAAAAAAAGCCAATATGGGTTCAAAGAGAAATCTTATATTACTAGTTTTTAATATTTTTTCAAGAATGTTACTTATTATTTGGCCAATAAAAAGGGTGAGGAATTGGTGTATTTAGATTTTCAAAAAGCTTTTGATAAGGTGCCACAGAAAAGATTAAGATGGAAAAAATCACATTAGTATAAGCTGGAAAAAAATTAGTTAATTAGATTGTACAGAGGTTAGATGGAATAAAGCAAAAGATTGTTCTTAAGAGAGTTCAGTTAAACTTGTTATTAGCAATGCACCGTTGTTTTGTTTTTTGTATTTAGATTAATTATGTTGATATGGACATAACTAGTAAAGTTTGTTAATGATGATAAGTTCTTGGATATTTCTAGCTACAATGACAATATTAAAGCTTTACAGAATGACTTGGATCAACTGATAGGTTGGATGAATATCTGACATATGACCTTCAATACAGATTGGAACAACCCACTCAACAGCATGACTTAGAAAAATGATCTTAAATAAATAAATCAGTCACAAAAGCCATTGAAGCAGTACTCTATTGCTGTATTGATAAAGTAAATACAATTTTAGGGTGTACTAGTAGACATACTGATTAGAAGTCAAAAGAGGTAACTATCTCTATATAAGTCTATAGTTAGGCCTCACCCAAAATATTGTGTACAATTTTTAGTCTTTCTCTCAGAATTAAAGGACATTGATTTAATAGAAAGAGTTCAGAATTTTGCTTATAGAGTGATTTAAGTTACAAAATGCATGACTTTTTAAGCAATGCAAATGTTTACAGTCAGTCTAAAAATACGAGGATGTAAGACTACAGATGACAAAATTCCTGCTTGAAACGTTTTTTTTATATATTAAAAACGTGTATTACGTACACTTCATAAAGTTAATGCTCACAAGGTGAAGTGCTGCATTTATAATTGATTTAAATTATAACATAAGTTATAACCACTGCCTTAAGTTACCCAACTAACGTTAACCTAGGTTAAACAAAGGATAAAATTTATGCCCAACCTTTCTTACAAATTGTATTTGCGTTATTAATCTACGTTGTTAATCCGTGAAAATCTAAGCACAAAGAAAAAACACTACTTGAAACAAGGTATAAAATTAAAAAGCATAACATAATATGATCGTGAATCATTGTGAAACTGAAACTTTGAAAGAGCCATCATTGCTTATTTTGAAGTTTTTGGTTTCACTTCCTCTGAAGGCGAAATATACAAACTGCAATTAAAAAAAAAAAGGTTTACACGTTAGGTTTGTATTATTAAACTTATACTAAATTACGGTACTATTAGTAGTCCCCACTAAATCAAGAAGCGCGGAATTCCCAGTTTCCGAGTTTTGATCCTCGTCTGATTCGTACTTAAGTTAAAGTGATCAGACTTAGTTAAAGTTAAACTTAAAGTCTATGTGAATGAATGGTGTAAATGAAAGATACAGACACTGGCCATGAATTGTTTGCTAACCTAAGCAACAGTTTCTTACTGGGTAAAAAACTCTTGCCTAATTTAAAGGCTAAAATGTAAACACGTCACAGCCATAGGCTAAATACTTCTATTACTATTAACCTAAATACAGACTAAGTATGCCATGTAAATATATTGTAATTTGTAATAACTAATAATAAAAGTAATATAATTTTACCTTTCTCATTTTACTTTTTAATGCATGGTAAGAAATTTATAATATTCTAACGTATAAATGATTAATCTGCCGCTCACTGTACTAAATGCAGGCTGTAAATTCATAAAATTATACTTCCTACTTTCAGTTCTACCGCATGTTGTATTAATTAACTAGCGTCATCTCAACTTCAGGAGGCTCAGTTTGAGAAAGAATGAAAATGATAAAACACTGTAAACAGTTGTAAGCTTAACATTAGTCTTATCTTTAAGCAGCTTCAGGTAACAATAAATATAAGGAGGTACAACGGAAATTTGATATAAATATGATTGGAAGCTGATATTAATTTAAATTGTTTGTCTTTGGATAAAATACTTAATAAGTGCAAAAAGGTGGATTTTTAGCTGTTTTTTGTTTTCTACAGCAGAATGTTTTTGTTTTTATAAATGGAGTCCTAGTGTGATAGTAGGACATATAATTATATTTTACTCACTCATAATCAGTATTGAATATATCTATGCATGGCTATATATTGTTACGACAACGGAAGTCACGTGACCCTGGTAACACGTGATGAGTTTCTAGAAGATTCACGAAGAGATGAGATGTACGCTTTAATAATATATAAGACCGCCAAGAAGTGACGGCAACAATGGAATTGAATTGCAGACAGAGATAGAGACGGACAATTGAGTCAAGCGCGGTAGTGCGTGAATCGTTCGTTGTGAATTATAGCGTTTGTTTAAGTTAAACTGACTGTGGAAATTAAGTGTATTGCAAAGTTCTATTGAGAAAGAATAAACTAGTTTTATTTAAGACAGGACTTGTATCGCTAAAGTTCATTCGGAAAGAATTTTTACGGAAAATTAACAAACGAACAGAGACGTAACAAATTGGTGTCAGAAGCGGGATAGAAAAAAAAAAGATGGAAACGAGAGGTGACAAATCAAACTACAGCTCAGCAGATTTGATGTCAGCAATACAAAAAACAAAAGAAACAAGAAGAACGAAAAGATAAACAATAAAACAAATTACAGCAGTTGTTGGAGAACAAAGAAAAGAAACAAGAAGGGAGATGACAGCAGTTGTTAGAGGACAAAGAAAAGAAACAAGAAGAGAAATTACAGCAGTTGTTGGAGGAAAAATAAAAGAAACAAGAAGAGAAG
>NW_013665869.1:613303-625196 GCF_000517525.1 Limulus polyphemus | reverse complement strand
GTCAGAATTCGTGAAAGTGTTATCGGAAAGGATGGGTAATATTCATCATCAAGTGCATTCAAACTTGAAAACGTCTGCTGATTCGATGAAGATATCTTATGATAAGAAATCTACTGAAGTGAGTTTTGTACCAGGAGATAAAGTGTGGTTATATAATCCCAGAAAGACCAAAGGGAAGTCTCCTAAGTTGTCAGCTCCATGGGAAGGCCCATATGACATAGTGGATCGTCTCTCAGACGTGACTTTCCGAATAAAATGTGGTCGGCGAAGTAAGCCAAAGGAGGTGCATGCCAACTGGATTTTGGCGTTATCATGGTCCAGGACATTGCAGTTGGAATGAAGTGAACAATGGAACAAATAATGTTGCTGATGAGCAGCAGCAAATGAGCTACAACAGCTCAATCCACTTTGGTAATGAAAAGTGGGGAACTGACTCTAGATATAAAGAAAGAAGACAGAGAGATGTGAACAGTAAGTGGACATATGTTTCAGCAAAGGATAAATTAGAAGTTATCATGTGCAGGAAAAATTAGAAGCTACCCTGTTCCTCATGATGTATGGTTAATTAACGATGAGAAAGAGAATATTTTGGGAATTAACTGCATATGGAAAAATGGATGGAGGTCAGGCTAGCTTCAAATAGCTTCACAGTCTATATCCAAGAAATCCCTATATATATTATGTAGCAATTATTAC
Organism: Limulus polyphemus; assembly: GCF_000517525.1. Classification (NCBI taxonomy): domain Eukaryota; kingdom Metazoa; phylum Arthropoda; class Merostomata; order Xiphosura; family Limulidae; genus Limulus; species Limulus polyphemus. The sequence continues at coordinate 624,500 of NW_013665869.1, read as the reverse complement.
ACTGGAGGTTGTGCTTCCAGTGGAAGCAGAAACCATGGCACCACTGAGAAGTGAAATACTAAGACCAGCAGTTATTAGCAATAATTATTCATCTAGTGACTGGGACCAGTGGAGCCAAATATTCCAGCTTGTTTTGAGAAATTGGTGGCTGGAAGAGCTCATCTGTATGTGAAAAATAGAGATGCCATACATGATTTCACTCAGGAAAGAATTTAATTGGCTTATGATAAAATGAAAGGTAGATATGATGTGAGTGCTGATAAAACTGAATTCCTTGAAAGTGGCATGGTATAACTGAATAATTCTTATCATGAGAGATGACAATCTCCAAAGTTAGGTAGGTGTTTGGAGAATACGTAATCCAAGCCAAAGGTCATCCACCATGATAATTTTTGGAAGAATTTCATCTCGCAGAGAAGCCCATAGTTTTTGATGAGACTGCTTCCAACAGATTATCAAGGATGGAGCTGCCAGTGGATTCATTTGTCCTGTTGCTATCTTGTATATCAATACTCACTCAAACCAACATTGGCTAATTAGAGTTTTCTAGTAAATCATCAGGACACTGCATTGCCTAACACAAGCCAATCCACTCATTTCATTTGATATTACAGTAAAATAAATGTAGGTAACCTCAACAAATAAGAATTATTACCCTGAAATTCACAATGACCTCATCTTTTTTCTGCATTGGTAAAGAACACAACCCCTTCATTGTACATGGAGGAATCACAAACATGTTAGTATACATGTAAGTGTTTCTCTTGAGCTCCTCACGATCTGTTCTTGAGATTTGCAGCTACTTGGATAAGTGTAGGTGATTTTCATGAAATAACAGACTACTGTTTTATTATGAAACACCTGATAGCTTGGAAAGCAAGGGTCACAAAGCCCTTTCATTCACTATTTTTTGACCAAATAACTGTCTAGCTATGATGATTGAGTGATCATCACAAAATGGTATCCAACATTTTTCAAACTAAATCACTTGCTGGGTTGGAAAACAAGGGTCACAATACCCTTTCACTCAACTAGATAACTCACAGTTAATGTAATATAACGATCAGAATAACATTGTTTTTCATCTTGGTTGATCATTACAGCTCTGATGATGTCTTTCCTTACCAACCACTTGGTTAAGGCAAGTACTCGACCATGTAGGTTTAGCATCAAGCACAGCACTGCTGTCCCTGAATCTCTTTATTTCTGACAATGACCTGTCTGATATATTAGGAAGTGTCTAAGCAATTCCTTTACTACCCTCTTAGACACTGGAGGAGAGATGTGCTTTACTTCCACTATAAGCACACGTGGTCTTGATGTGAATCTCTTGATGGTGGACTTACAATCTACTCTGGACTGGATAGTAACCTACAACAAGGTTTTATCGAATAGACAAATGTAAGGAGCCCTCAGTTTGCCGAGTGTCAGTTAATGACTACTGTAGCACAGAATGATGAATTACAGTGAGTAGTTCACCTATTGATCTTGAAAGAACCGATTTTGCTTTGAGACCTGTCATTGCCTCTGCAGCCTAACTTTTATCATAAAGGTTTTCTACTGTCCCAGAGGTCCATCTTTTCCTCCACGAGTACCCCCTGCCTCGCCTGTTGACAATATATCTTCTATTGGTGGCTATCCTCCACCAATGGCATCTCGCTCTCGACTCTAGGTTTGGCTGGGTGCCTACTTCTATGAAAACTCTCCCCAATACTCCACTAGTTGTCATCATCGATGAGTTGTGGTGTCACGTCAAATAATGATTAATCTCATTTTAGAGGCTGTATCTATTAAGTAACATTGTAATTTGGATGCACTCACAAACAATACCTGACACAACACATTGTGTGGGTGTGTGTTTTTAATGGAATAAAATATCAGTGAAAAGAAAAATTCAAATATGGTATATGTTTTTTATCTTTAAATCTTTTATAGGTATATTTTATATTTTGATTTTACAAATATTAGAATTTACAAATTGAAACGTTAATGTTGATAAATAAATTTATTTAGTTATTTTTTAGCTAAAATATCTAAAATTATTTACTATTTCACCTTATTCTTAGATTATATACTTCCAATGATATACGTGTGGAGTGTACGTTATATTAAAACGATTTTGAATATGCAAATCAGCAAGTCGCGTGACAACAAAGCCTATATAACGTCGGGGTGAAAAGATATGTATCAGAACTACATTTTGACATTGTTTGGTGTTCGTAGGTAGTGTGATGCCACCGAAAATTGATTGTTTTTGGAAAGGGTATGTAGCAGCTCTTTCTCTGATCTGAAGTATTGGTACATTCAGATCATAAAGTTGTGTTCAAATGGCGGGCTATGAATTTCCAAGCATGAAAGAGATTTGTAACAAGTCGTACCACAGCCATGATAAGCAAAGTGTGTCGTCTTGTAACAGGTAAGAATCCATGAAGACAAAGGTCAGTGGCGAAAGCCACCCACGCACCCCAGGTAATAGTACACAACATATCAAGAAGAATTTCCATTTGGAATCGAGGCCAACAGGGTATGGATTCACTTAGAAAAGGCTTCCAGTCATACCTGCTGTCCAACCATCGCAAGTTTCAAGAAGTTGAAGAATGACACGGGTATATAAGATGGAAATTGTTGTCGAAAAATATAATTTCTTTAATTACATATATTCATAGTGTTTACTTTAGCCCACAACTGCTAAAAACTATAAAAACGACCAGAAAATCACTTTTAATCTTGTTCATAACTCACCCACAAAAGTGCTACGTTTTCTATATTATGTATACAAATCATTCACATTCTACCTTCAGTCATTCCCCGATTCGTTCGAAGTGTCACTGATGACTCATGTAGTATCCTGAACACTTTCAAGCATAAAAAAGCTTTATATGTCGTTTGGTTACCAGGAGCCACACTGCTGATGATATGTGTTCATAGCACCCAAATACTTTTGCACCTGTGTAACACAGGCAATACCGGGCTATTATAAATGGGTCATTTTAGTTATTATGGTTAATACAAAGAAGTTAAACCTTATTTGAAATCATAGTATGATAGTCTTTGTATGGATAAGAATATCCATTTCACTAGTGATCCACACGTCATGTGGTCCACTAGTATGATATTCTCTGTTTCAGCTTAAATATACTTAGTGTCAGTTATTACGCACACAGTCTTCCGACAACTATGGAAATTCGAAACCCACATCATCCGCTTTTTTTTAACAGCTTATGAAAATTCAGCAATATGGGTGTATCAGGTTATACGTTTTTTAAAAAAAACATATCACACGCTCTCATTACTTATTATCTATTAACATTATTCATAAGTGACATAACGTGATAAAGGTGTCAATGATACAGTTATTGGATACTGAGCTTATTTAGACACCCTCCGATGGCTCAGCTGTAACTCTGAGGATTTACAATGCTAAAAACCAGATTTCGATACCCGAGGTTGGCACATCACATATAGTCCATTCTGTAGTTTGTGATTCATACCAAATAAACGCACGAAGCTGACGTTAGACAGATGTTAGGACATTTTGTACATTTTTTTTTTATCTAACTCAACTACATCATTGATTGCAATAATAGTTTAAAATATGATAATCGGCAATCCGCATGAAAAATAACAATTATTTCATAGAATTGTCTAAAACACCTCTCTCATATTATCTTCTCAATTAAATTTTCTCTTTTTGCTGTTTTTGTTGAATTTTCGCCCAAGGCTACCAGAGAGCTGTAGCCGTCCCTAATTTTGAAGTGATATACTAAAAGGAAAGCAATTAGTCAACATCATTCAACGCTAACTTTTGGAATACTCTTTACAAAATAATAGTGGTATAGATTGTAACATTATAACACTCTCACATTTGAAAGGACTAACATGTTAGGGGACGAGTTTCGATCCTGCAAAGTGCAAGACCATATCAGGCCAAATTTTCTTTTCATGGAAAAGTTAGTTCTCAATCCCCAATCTTTCACAGAATCATATACTACCATTCCTAGCGTTCTCTATTTGTCAGTTGTGATCTAATAATTAGTGTACCCATATTGTGAATACGAATAGTTGGGCCCGACATGGCCAGGTGGTTAGGGCGCTCGACTCGCAATCTGAGGGTCGCGGGTTCGAATTCCCGTCACACCAAAACATGTTCGCCCTTTCAGCAGTGGGGGCGTTATAATGTGATGGTCAGTCCCACTATTCGTTTGTAAAAGAGTAGCTCAAGAGTTAGCGTTGGGTGGTGATGACGTTGGGGCCGTGGATAGGTGCTGTTGACTATAGCTTTCTTCCTCCAAGTTTATCAGTTAAAAATCAAGAAGGGCTATCCGCAGATAACATTTTAAAGCTTTGCGTGAAATTCTCAAACAAACGTAAATAACACCTTAATTCAAAATGCATGCTCTCAATCGTCAATTTTAAAACAAATAACAACTTCTTAAAATAATGAATAAGTTTTCATTTTCTTTTGTTTTCTGTGCAAACAACAATTTTTACATGAAAAAACACACTTTATCCATTTTTCTCAAGCGGCTCCTCATTTTTGTTCGATAAATGGCAATCTTTAAAATAAAAATAATACAAAATAATGTCGTTGCTCACTATCAACTCGAACAAAACGTCATCACTGAGCATTTTTCACGAGCCTGGCATGGCCACGTGGTTAAGGCGCTCGACTGGCAAGCTGCGGAGCTCGTGTTCGAATCCCGTCCCACCAAACATGCTCGCCCTTTCAGCGTTATAATGTTACGATCAATCCCACTATTCGTTGGTAAAAGAGTAGCTCAAGAGTTGGCGGTGATGACTAGTTGCCTTTCCTCTAGTCTTTCACTGCTAAATTAGGGACGGCTAATGCAGATAGTCCTCGTCTCCAGCTTTGCGCGAAATTTATAACAAACATACAACTGTCAACCATGAATATTATCTCGCCATTCCACGTTTTCCCCACAAGTAACTCTCCCTGTAGATAAAAACATGTTATAATTCTTAAGAGAGTTAACTGTTCCATAAGTTATTTTTTTTACATCTCATTGTTATTATACAATAAAAATATTATACAAGATATCATGCTTTTATAAAATAAACAAGAGTTAATTCACAAACGCTTTTTCTTCGAGAACAATCCCTGCATAACATAAATACTTCTTCCACCGTTTTAATGTTTCTTTCTTGTGAAAGACTCATTCAATGCAGGCTTTCGTATTAGATTAATTTTTACTTCACTCCCTATTTTTTGTAATTCACGAGCAAGAAATAGTTCCGTTTCCAGCCTCTTTATTTATGCAACAAACTGATAACGAAAGGTAGAATTAATCGTTATCGAGTCACTATAAAGTTTATCAGTTCTTCTCAAATACGCATGTGCTATTCCCATAATACATTTTGATAACATTGAACTGTCGTTAAATTCGTGTACAATCCATTCTCTGCTTTCATTAAGTCTTGTTTTTGCTGACACAATTTGTAATAGGCAGTATAATCTCAGTCGATTATAGAGAGAATAATTCATGGCTGATATGAATCAAGTGAACAACGGTTCTGAGAACACCAGCTATATAATGGACGAAAGCGATGTGAGAGGAAAACCGCAAAACCATGACGCTCCACGTGAGAATACGCACACTGAACAATTTTCTATTCCCATGACTAAACGAAGGATAATCAAAAACTTGATAGTCATAAGTTTTGGATTCTTGTTTTTATTCACCACATTTCAAGCTCTTGCAAACCTTCAAAGCACTTTAAATAGTGAAGATGGGATTGGTGTGGCCTCACAGAGCATTATTTATGGGGCCTTAATCGTATCGTCGCTGTTTCTTCCAGCAATTGTAATAAAAAAATTAGGTTGTAAACGCACGATGGTGTTGGCGATGTTATGTTACACGCCCTATATTGCAGCCAATTTTTATCCTCACTGGGGAACTCTCATACCATCTGCTTTGATCTTGGGCCTTGGAGCTGCTCCCTTGTGGTCTGCAAAATGTACTTATTTGAACGAAATAGGCTTTCGTTATACTGAGATGGTCAATGAAACCGAAGACACGATAATCGTCCGCTTTTTTGGAATATTCTTCATGTTCTTCCAATCCACTCAAATTTGGGGAAATCTCATATCGTACTTCGTCCTGCGTCCAGAAAATGAAATAATGTATTTAGTTAACGATTCCGATGCCAGTTTATCTTTCTGTGGATCAAACTTTTGCAATCAAGTTCAAAGCCCAAATCTTGTACGTCCAGAAGACACTAAAGTTTACATGTTAATTGGAATCTATTTAGCTTCTGCTATTTTTGGAGCGATTTTGCTCGAACTGTTTCTTGATCCTTTAAAACGAGAATTCGTAGAGTTTGATAAGAAGCTAACAGGAGTCCGACTATTGCTTGCAACATTAAAACACCTAAAAAATCCCTGTCAAATTGTTATTATTCCACTTACAATATACAGTGGTTTAGAGCAAGCCTTTTTTCTTAGTGAATATACAAAGGTAGGGCTTTATGTATTTATTAATATAAGTAATAAAAAATAATTGGGCAAGAAAATAAGGCGAACAAGTAATAAAAGAATATTTCGGTCAAACAACAGTCACTGTGATCAAATGTTGAAAATGATAACTAAAAACAGGTTGTTGTTTTTTCTCCAGAATACACGATGCTGTTACTTGCTTAATCTTAATGGTATGGTGGAATACTTGAAGAACTATATTATGTAAAAGCATTGGGTAGAAGGGTAAACCAATTATTTGAAACTTTCCTTATATCGAAGTATGGGGAAAGGCAGATAAGCTAAAATATTTTAGTAAGGATAGGTGAGTGTGTACAGTAGTATGTAGAATTGTAATTGATATAGCTATATTTTTACAAAGTTTCTTGAAAGGATTCATCGTATGTTAAAAAAAAAGAGTTTTGTGATTTGTTATATCAGTATATACAACATATAAAGTGATCAAATCACGCATATTATGTACGAAACTTTTGGCGTTTGCACCAGTGACATAATTGCATTGGTCGCAGACGTAGCATAAAGTGTAGATAGCAATACTACAACCTACTACAACCTACCCCAGTGGCACAGTGGTATGACTTACAACGCTAGGATCCGGGTTTCGATACCCGTGGTGGGCAGAGCACAGATAGCCCATTGTGTAGTTTTGTGCTTAATTACAAACAAACAAACCTACCCACTATGATTACAGTATGCGCTAAATGATTTGAATCTACAGAGCCGTACAAGTAGTGTCATCAAAAAGCGGCTGAATACAAATCTTAGGTAAAAATATGACACAAACGACTTTACTTCATGGTATCACGTTATTGAATGGCCAGGTGGTAAGAGCGCTCGACTCACAGTCTGCGAGTTGCGGGTTCGAATTCCCGTCACACCAAACATGCTCGCCCTTTCAGCTGTGGGGGCGTTATAATGTGACGGTCAATCCCACTATTCGTTGGTAAAGGGAAGCCTAATATGTTCAAAACAAATCAAACGTATGTGCAAAAAATCGTTACACTATTCGTTACCACAGTTGAATCTGTAGCTCTGTATGATTCTCGTCAAAAATCCATGCAGGCTGGTACAGCTACTCTAAAACCCAAATGATAAGACGAACTATTTCTTCTCTACTCTTTTTATCACAATAGAATCAGTGAAAAATTCACTTATGTTATCTCGTTTTACTAACTAACTTCTGTATCTGCACTTATTTATAACACACGACAGAAAAATTTAGAAATATATAGCCCTATAGTAACGACTATATTAAACATAACGAGAAAAACTTAGAAGCTTCGAGTAAGATGACGTTAACAATATTGCAAAAGCTTGTTTTGTTTTGTTTTTGAATTTCGCGCAAAGCTGCAGGAGGGCTATCTGCACTACCCGTCCCTGATTTAGCTGTGTAAGACTAGAGGGAAGGCAGCTAGTCATCACCACCCACCGCCAACTCTTGTAAAAGCCCAGTACAACAATTAAACTACATACACAAAGTGTGACTGGTATAGAATTACGTAATGAACTTGTCATAAGTATGGCTTTTAAGATGATTAACTTTTAACACTCTTGTTATGAAAACTAATATAATAATTAAATATTAAATTACTAAATAAACTAAATGATAACTCTTAAACTGAACAGTTTTGTATATCCTACAGAACGAAATCTTTAACATATATATATAGAATCATTAAACAGTTGGTCCGCTGTATAACATAGAATAATGGATTAGACGATATGTCATAACAATATTCACATACCTAAAGTAATTTAGGTTACTATAAAAAGAAGTAAAACGGACTCAAAACCTCCATAGAAACTTTAGATTTGTTTTTCTATAAAATCCAATATTTTTAGTGCATGGGAGAAATTTCTGTCTCACTTATTGTTAGTAATAGATAATAAATCTTGTAATATTAAGTTTAAATTGGATTGAATTCATGACATGAACTAAACAGGAAATAAATTCTTCAAGTGTATGATGTTTCAGTGAACTGAGGCATAAATTATCTTTCTGTGTGTGAGAAAGTTGTGATAATTATATTGTTTTCAATCATCATATCAAGCTTTCTGCGAAACATCAAGTGGAATCTTTAATGCTTGAGATTATATATTTATTATCTCGGAGGAGACCAAATTTGTATAATTTGTTGTTAAGCATGAAGCTACACAATGGGTTTTCTGTATTCTGTGAACTGCAGCTATTGAAATCCAACTTTTAGCGTTATAAGCTCTCAGACTTACACTTGACCCACTAGTTGACACATAATTTGTAACTTGTAAGAGATGTTTATTTACTGTGCCGTTATTCAGAGAGGAATTAGCATTTGAAATTATGTAATCCTGTTAACCGTACAAATGTCGTTCAATTTCGATTCCGAACATATATGTTTATGTAAACTTGTCTCCCAACCAAACATGCATTACAACTAACAATACATGTTTAAGTAACATGTAATTATCTAAGAGTTGAAATATGTATTGTATCTTTTAATTATCACCATGTTGTTGACCTGACAGAACACACTGTGTGGATGTGTTTTCCTAACGGAACAAAAAATCAGCTCCCCCCCCCCCCCAGTGGCACAGTGGTATATCTGCGGACTTACAACACTAGAAACCGGGTTTCGATACCCGTGGTGGGCAGAGCACAGATAACCCTTTGTATAGTTTTGTGCTTAACTACAAACTAACAAAAAATCAGTGAAACATAAATATTGTGCGTCTTAGCTTTACCACGAAATGTTTTTAATAATTATAATTTGTGTCTTGATTGTATAATTATTCATAATGTTAAAATTAACAAATTGAAACTTTAATGGTGATAAATTTGTTCGCTTATTTTTATTTCAGGCTTACATTGCATGTTCTTGGGGTATTCACAGAATTGGTTTTGTACTAATCTGCTTTGGTGTTGTAAATGCTGTAGTCTCTCTGCTTTCGGGGCCTTTAGTAAAACTGGTGTCCCGACTCCCCATCTTCATCACAGCGGCTCTAGCTAACTTGGGGATTACTATCACCTTTCTCTACTGGGAACCTAATTCTAGCCAAACTGCAGTTTTGTTGGCACTGGCTGGTATCTGGGGCTTCAGTGATGCAGTGTGGCAGACGCAAATTAATGGTAGGCTTGAAAACTTCAAATTATCAATATGTGACCAAATGATAGAAAAAACTACTTGAATACTTAAGCTAAAATTATTTACTATTTCACCTTATTCTTAGATTATATACTTCCAATGATATACAGGGTGGAGTGTACGTTATATTAAACGATTTTGCATGTGCAAATCAACAAATCGCGTGACAACAACAACCTATATAAAGATATGGTGAAAAAACGTGTATCAGAACTACATTTTGACATTTTCTTTTATTCGTAGATAGTGTAATACCATCAAAACTGATCACTTTTGGAAAGGGTATGTAACAGCCCTTTCTCCGACGCAAAATCTTCATACACTCAGACCGTAAAGCTGTGTTAAGATCGAGGACTTAGAATTTTCAAAATGGAGATCCATAACAAGTCGTACAACAATCATGTTAAACAAAGTGCGGCGTCTTGTAAGAGATGAGAATCCACAAACACAAAAGTCATCCACGTGCTCCAGACAATAGTACACAACATAATCAAGAAGGATATCTGCTTGGAAACGAGGCCAATAAGATGTGGAATAATTGAGATAACGTTTCCAGTCATACCTCCTGTTCAACCATCTTATAACTCAAGAAGCAGGTAGTCATTGTATTGTATACGAACACACAGCGTTCAAGTCGCTGGATGCAACGTCTATGAATTTCCGTGATATCAGACTGCTCAAACTGGTGCTGGGATACCGCAATCTACATACACTAGATGGATTATTGAAACAAGCAGGGAAGAGTATATTGTTTTGAGCAGTATGACAGTCTTACGACGGGGCCTTTTAATTCTACACTGTAGGGCTTTTGTCAAGGTGCCTGGTCACTAGATAAAACATGACCGGATGTGGCGACCGGGTGAGCCTCCAAAATTATTTTAACATAACGTACTCAACCCCAAGTATATACCTGAAAGCATTTTAAACTTATAAGTGTAATAATACTATCATTTTAAGACAGTATAACACAAGTTGAGTTATTTGGCTTAAACACTAAACTGTAAGTAAAAAATGGAATTTTATATTCTTAATAGAGAGAGATAATTGTTGGTGTTAGAATATTGTATCAGTTTATGTAAATTCACGTCCATAGCTCTGCTAAAACATAATTTTAATACCAACAGTTCGTTATCATGTTCTAAAATAACATGAAAGAAGAATTTTAAATATAGTTTTAAACATTAATTCAATGAAACTTGAAACCATCCTTTAAGATTGCATTTTTTAAAATTTGAAAATATATTACCGTCTGACCAAAAAACACTTTACACATATGGCTTTACTTTTTTTTTCTATATCTAGGTTATTCTGCAATGTTATCATATATATATATACATATTTCATTACCGTTATTGGTGCAAGTTGTCAATTTATATTGTCATAGCAGATAATGTCTGTGGTAATATCACCCAAATGCGTTGGGGATATCCCATACATCAGACAAAATTCAAACGCCGATGTCAGTCTAGTCAGCCGTGTCATGGAAAATCATAAAAAATCAAATAAGGTTACGAAGCTGAGTGCTAACACCCACAACGTCTCAGCTTCTACTGCCTTTCACTGTCTATAGCCAGTTGTGGGA
>NW_013665869.1:612448-613293 GCF_000517525.1 Limulus polyphemus | reverse complement strand
TTAAATAGAACTATGAAATATTGTATAGAACTAAATAGAACTATAATATATTGTATAGAACTATAAGATGTTATATAGAACTATACACCCTACCTTTAAAGTTCTTATATAGTTCTAACTCCCAACCTCCTCCCTTTCTCCTGAAGATTTATTTAAATATAACACGGGAACACCGAGACAAGTCCATCTACTTAAAGTTAATCTTTCCGTCCTGGTTATATTGAATAAAATTACTTGAAAAAAATTGCTATTATGGATAATTATGGTTCTTGATAGTCTGTAATAACTACAATTTTTTATGGATAATGTTATATTATTAAAAAATAAACTGAAAGATAACGGCTATAAGGACAGGCAATTAAAGAAATATCCGACTTTATTTTTTATAAATACAAAAATATTTTAGAAACTAAACTATCGATTAAGGAAAATACTTTATAAAAATAAATAAAATAAAGAGGGAGTTAGTTACTTTAACTTATAAGTAGCTAATAGCAATTTTTTAAGTCGTTATATTCAGTATAATCGGGACGAAAAGACTAACTTGAAGTAGCTGGGCTTGTCTCGGTGTTATATTTAAATAAATATTCAGGAAAAGGGAGTAAGTTGGGAGTTAGAACTATATAAGAACTTTGAAGGTAGGGTGTATAATTATATATAATATCTTATAGTTCTCTTTAGTTCTATACAATATTTTATAGTTCAATTTAATATTTTTTTTTTGTAAGGGGTGGAGGTTGGGAGTTTAATTAGTAGAAATATTAGGGTAACTTCCTTCCCACAACTGGCTATAGACAGTGAAAGGCAGTAGAAGCTGAGACGTTGTGGGTGTAAGTACTCAGCTT
>NW_013665869.1:609786-612225 GCF_000517525.1 Limulus polyphemus | reverse complement strand
TAAGTACTCAGCTTCGTAACCTTATTTGATTGATTTTTTATCATTTTTCATGACGGTTGACTAGATTGACATCGGGGTTTGAATTTTGTCTGATAGATGGGATATCCGCACCGCATTTGGGTGCTATTACCACAGACATTATCCGTTCTGACAATAAGTTGACAACCTGGACCGATAACGTTATGCGATATTTAATCCATTATTGTTTTATAGTGCTGATTTAATCACATATAAACAATTAATGTAATCAATATATATATACCTACAAATAGTATAGTTTAACAAACTCGGCAATCTAGTTCTAATCATATACACATGTATGAACCGAAAAATAATTTCAAGAGTTTTACTATGTTTTAACAATGAGTAAAATATGTTACACCAAATATGTCAAACTATAAAGTGTAACTTTTATAAAGCAAACAATAAAGTGAAATATTCAACACTAAGGTACCACACAACAGATTGAATTCTTTATATAGCAGATAATGGAGTAAAAGTTCCTCATATTCTTAGTCCGTTCACGCTAACTAGTAGGACTCGATTGGCCCGTAATGTCAGAAGATTGAGATAAAGCACAAAAATTAGATTGTTTGTTTCTTTTATCCAAAACTACACAATGGACTATTTGTGGTGTGTCAGCTTCACATATATAATCTCACATTTTAGCGTTATAAACCCTGAATCTCACCACTGATCCACTGGGGTACCCAAAGAAGAAGAGAGTAGAATAGAATTAACACTAATATGTATTATGTAACAACATTTTTTTTATATAACACGCAACCATACACTAACGTATAGTTTTGAGATGAATTATACACATTAGAAGATCATCCAAAACTTGTACATTTATATTTCATTTCTTTTTTTCTATAGCTTTTTATGGAATTATATTCAAGAAGAATGAAGAGGCAGCTTTTTCTAACTACAGACTCTGGGAGTCCATCGGCTTTAGCATGGCCTTTGCCTACAGTAATTACTTATGTGTGGACGTTAAGATCTACATCCTTATAGGCTTCCTAGTATTAGGCATTATTGGATACTTGGCCATCGAATTTTTCAAGAAACGACACAGTAAAGGAATGTTTTGGTTATACCTTGATTAGGTTTCATTTGACGTGGGATGAAAATCTGAACAAAAAGTATGAGCTCGCATGTTTTCTTAATGTTTTGACATGAAGGTTTAAAACGTTCTAAGATATGATTGAAATAATATGAAAAGTTGTGTAGTGATGATCTAAAACTCTTTAATTCAAATAGCGTCATATAATTTTCATATATATATGATTTTTCGACAAGTTGGTGTCTTCAGTCTTCAATTACAGAGTAAAGTTGCTCAAGTTATATAAATAAAAAATAATAATATTTAATATAGCGTTTTAATCTTTATAAATGTACTATAAAATCCATTGTTTCTGACACCAATTCAGTCGAGAACTTTGATAACATTTATAATGAATCATCAACAGACCGCAAAGATAATTATCTGCAAGCGATGCTTATGACTCCTTTTCCTCGATAATTCATCATTATATGTTTAAAATTCTTTCTTCCAGCCTGTAGTGTTTAACATGACGTAGGTTCCAGCTTTTTCCGCAAGTCCTACTAACACTACTAATATCCATATCAGAATTGCGTAGTTGTAGTTTTGTTATTTCTATGATCACGGTATTTGTAGTCGTATATGTGTAGAAGGGTCGTCTACATAGCTTCTCTGTCTTCTGCACATTGTCTCTTCCCAATGGATGCCTTACCATCACTCTCTATAACACTCCTACATCATCTATTATCTTATAAACACCCAAACGTACCATCTTTCCGCTGCTTCTTTCAGTTCATCTGAGAGTCAAAAGTTTTGTTTTCGAATATTCGCGTAAAGCTACTCAAGAGCCTACTTGATTCAGCGTCTTCTACATTTAATCTTGAAAAAACAAGTCACTATGATTTTATCTAATAAGCTAGGAAACAAGAAGCCAAGCGGTGAGCGACGGTAACTTACTACTAAAATGTTTAATTATTCAAACAAGCTAGACATAGTATTTTACTCGCCCACTTCCAGAATATTTCAGTATCTTTATCAATTTATGTGCAGTAGTCCATTATGGCTGAAACTATAGAACGTCAAAAATTAATACCCAAGTTTCAATATACGCTATTAACTATTTATTGTGAGTTTTCTACTTCGACACATTTTATAATGGTGGTGAGTCGACTATGCTCGTTCATCTAGAATATCATTCGATCTTTAAACGCCAGTTTTATTTTATTAACTGAATTATTTACTAATCTATATTTATAAGCTTATTTTACAGTCTAACAATATTTTAGTGATTTTTTGCATTTTTACAAATTATTATTTTTATCCTGTATCTGTATATTCTGTGTTAACATACTTTTTATATTCATTATTATAATCAAGTGACTATGAAACAGAGC
>NW_013665869.1:603380-609103 GCF_000517525.1 Limulus polyphemus | reverse complement strand
AGCTAGGAAACAAGAAGCCAAGCGGTGAGCGACGGTAACTTACTACTAAAATGTTTAATTATTCAAACAAGCTAGACATAGTATTTTACTCGCCCACTTCCAGAATATTTCAGTATCTGATGGTGCCATATCTGGAGAATATGGTGGGTGGGGGAGAACATGCCAACCTAACTCCATAATCTTGTGGACGTGCATTGTCGTGGAGAAGAATAACACCTTTCCGTTTGACAATTGAAAGACGTTTCTGATAAAGGGCTTGATTTAAACGTTCCAATTTCTGACTATAGATTTCTGCATTGACAGTTCGCTGTGGATTGAAGAGTACGAAATGAATTACTCCTTTGATGTTCCACCAAATTCAAAGCATCACTTTCTGCGAATGGAGTCCAGGCTTTGGGGTCGGAAGTGGTTTTGTCTAGGATGAGCAATTGTTTCTGGCCTTTAATATTCGCATAGAGAATCCATTTTTTATCACCGGTGACAATTCTGTCCAAAAATGGTTCACGCGCATTACCCGCCAGAAGAGACAAAGCAACGTTCACACGTTGGAAACGGTGATCATCGGAGTTTGTGAGGCACCCAAACATCTTTTTTATAGAGTTTTCCCATAATCCTTAGATGATTACATATTATTTCATGAGAGACATGCAATTTCAGAGCCATTTCACGAGTGTGTTGCCTTGGGTTAGACTTAACAAGCGTATTCAGAGCATCAATGTCAATTCCAACATGTTGGCCCCCTGGTATCTTTCTATATTGATCTATATCCCTTTGTTTTCCAATGCTTTTAAGCACAAAGGACATTCCCATATTGGAAATTCTAAATCCCTAATCTGAAAACATTGTTATGATCTTATTATATGAATATTTTGCATTAGTAAGGGCTGCTACACACCCTTCACAAAACCAATCAATTTTATGTGGCATCACACTGTCAAGCAATGTGAAAATATAGTTCAACATTCCGTTCCACCGTGACTTTACATCGTCTGTAGTTTTCACTTGACTTGCTGATTTACATATTCAGAAAGTTCAATATAATGTACTCAAGCCTCTGTATAACAATCTTTTAGCTTGATTTTTAATCTCTTTAGAGATATGAAGCAGAGGTAATTTTTCGATAAGAGGTGAGTTACCTTTCCTTTGTGTTGTTGTGTAAATATATCAGTAGGTTGTTTTTACACTTACTAAACAACTAAATGTTTTCGTGTGAGTACTTTTCAAAGAGGATAAAGCTCAATAGCGATATTTAGAGATCTATGTAATTCGCCACACCAATGCGTTGTAACTACGTGTCCGTTGTATACAAATATAAATATGGTAAATAACATTTATCTCATGCTACATTTTATATAGATTAGCTGAATTTCGAGAATCGATAAGACAACATATTTATGAAGCAGACTGAAATTTTATCATAACACCACCCAATGTAGTAGCAATTTAAACAAAGCACATGATATAACACATTTTTGTGAGATAATGATAATAAAAAGATTAAAAAAACACTTACAAATAAATCTTCGAAAAAGTATCTGAAAATATGGTTTAATATTTTTGATATCCCTCAAATTAATTAAGTTTCTTTTAAACAGGCCAAATTTCATACGACCAAAGGTACATGAGTAATGTTATTGAAACTGCTTAAAATAACACAAAAAATCTTTTATATGCAGAAATAATTGAATTAAATGGAAACTTCTGAAGTTAATGCTCTAGAAATATTTTGAAATGGATTCCTCTAAAAACAGCGTGAAACAAATTATGAATTTCCATTAAACCCAGTAAGACCACAAGTTTTTTGTTTCAACAGACTGACACACACACACACACACAATTACTATGTCACTTTCTTTTTTTTTCAGAGAACCAAATATTGAAATTCAAAAACTACTTACTGATTACAAATTTACTTTAAAAAAAACAATTTGTTACTGTTAAATTTTGAAAAAACTGCAATAAACACTTATTATTGGCAAAAGTAAAAAAATCATCGCGAAAAAAACACAAGAGAAATATTTTAATATAAAATATTTCATGTAAACCAAAGTGGAATATGCTTGATATGCTTTACCGAATTTAGTAACATCTATTCAGCAAGTTGTAATAATAGATCTGCCGTAAGGATTGTCATATCACTTTATACATAAAATTGGTCTCCCATTTGCTTTGTTAAACAACAAGTCTAAGTTTAAAAGTTTTGTAAAATCTCTGAAAAAAATCGAAATCCTTGGTTTTAATACAAAACATACAATAACGATTCAACTCAGGTTAGCCCACTTGACTCTATTCTGCTGTGACCTCTGTCCATTCATGTTCTACTGGTTGGATGTGCGAAACTTCGGCTGTTACATGATTCGTTAACAGGAAAGATAACTTTCTATTCCTGGACGTTATGTGCTATCTTCCCTGCAAGAAACTCGGTTAATTGCTAACTTGCAAATGAGGTTTCATTATATTTTATTTGAAGTTAAGCACAAAGCTATTTAATGGGCTATCTGTGTTGTGTTTACCACGGGTACCGAAACACGGTTTTTATCGTTATAAGCCTTCAGACTTACCGATGAGCCACTGATGGGCTGAAACAAAATTAAGACGTGTTTATTTGAATGACTTTCAAAGTTCAAACCGAACTGAAAGAAAATACAGAAATTTCCAAAATAAAAAAATGAAAAATGAGTTATTGAAGTGTTTAAGCCAAGGAATTATACAAATAAGCTTATAAGTATGTTAGGTCTACAAGTGAATATAGCCTGCAAGAAATGTTACTGAAGAAATAAATAATCTTTTTTAATAATGAACTGGACTTTACATTATTTTTACAAAATAACCCATCCAACTATAGAATCCTTGCAACACTAGGAATATAAAAAAATTATTAACTGCCTCGTTTTGAGTTTTCAATGATTACTCTCTCGTTTTTGCCACACAAAATTTGTATCTCTTAGCTTTTCAATCATTTTGTAAATAAGTACTAATTTTCATTATTGATTTAATATTTCTTTTTATTATTCCTTGTTAAGTTATATTCTTGGTTTGGAACATTTGCTTGATTAATTCTGTGTTTGAGATATTTACATTTATCCCTTTAGGAGTCACTTGCCAAGTTGACTATATACCTTTTATTTATAAAAATTACCTTAGATTAACAAAATGATCAAACTCATGAACTTAGTGTACATACACTATTATTAACAGTTGTGTTAGATTAATAGCATGATCAAACTCATGATTAGTTCTTTGCAACAGCAAGATCAAACCAATGCTTTTGACATTATAAGCATTTACTACTGCTTATACTTACTTTTAAGAACAGGACTTGCTGTCATTTGCGATTTTTTAACCTTAAAGTGATGTTTTGAATGCTAGTCAGAGCTTCTTCTTACTATAATGTATGTAACGTGTATATATATACCGTATTTATGTATATGGCCGAAATAATAAATATAATGAGGCGCCATCTGTTTAGTGGCAACACAAACAAGAATTCATAAAAAATTCACACTTTGGATATTTAAGATTTAGACAATAAAATAACTACGGTATGTGCAACAACCATTTCTTTATCACAGAACCCAATGTTTGCATTTTCGCGCAAAGCTACACGAAGGCTATCTGCGCTAGCCGTCCCTAATTTATCAGTGTAAGACTAGAGGGAAGGCAGCTAGTCATCGCCATCCACTGCCAACTCTTGGGCTACTCTTTTACCAACGAATAGTGGGATTGACCTTCACATTATAATCATTGCGTATCATACAGGTTTTAAAGTTTATAGTTATTAAAATGTTAATATAACTTAATATACAAACAACAATATACTACGAGCGCCATTTCATATTTTAAAAGGAGAAGGCAACTTTTGTTTGACAGTCTTGGGTTTTTTAAAAGTTAACATGTAAAAAAAATATATTTTATATAGAACCTGATGTTTTTTCACCTGTTCAATGTATATACATATTGATTGTATTGTGTTTATAATTTATAATAGAAGACCTAAGCAGATGTTCTGGTTTCAAAGTATCAGATATTTTCACTGATAGGACAGCTAAGTTTTGTATATAGTTTTATATTGTGTTTTAACAAACAATACATGCTGTTGTTTCATATATTTTCACTGAAGTAATCTGTGAAACCTTACTCAATAATCTGTCAATGACAGCAATGCTGAAATTTTCGAAGCTCCAGTGACACAGCTAGTTGTATTTCATGTGTTTTATAATAACTGGGCTACAAATATACTGTACGTGTTTATATAGAGTAGATAACCCATTAGCCTATTTATATTTATTACGAAGCGATTTAATAAGATAACAAAGAAACACGTGTACTTCACGATAACAGAGAAACTAATCTTTTTAGGAATGTTTATCAACACTCTGCTTAAATCCAGAAGTCGTAAAAGATATCCCTAACCGTAAGTCTAAACTTAGGCTTTATAAATATTTTTTACGTGTAGAATGTTATGACAAATTTGGACAGAACAGGCGGATGTATATACCTTTGTAAGTATGTATGTACTTACATCTATGCACTATTTCCTTGAAACTGACTATATACATATAACAAATGAAAAGTGAAAACACTTCTCAATGGCTTTATTTGTATCCTTCATAATTATGTGTACATTTACATAGGGACACACCGTTATAAGTAGTAATGGCGTTAGAATAAACATGTTTCATCTTTGATCTCTATCCAGATCTCTTGACAGCATCCGGTTGACCTTTGACCTCAAACCCTGATACCATATCTAGTTGATGGTGGCCAGGATGTGTATATAGTAACCGTGACGAATGTTTTCAACTTTGAGAAAGTTCTCATTGACCAATCAGTGTTTCTCAACTGTGTTTAAATATAAGTACGAAGTGATCAAACTAGTTTACACTGTTTTTTTTTCATCCAGTATGTAAACAGACCTCGAAACATTCCTCTTGGTTAAGATGCAGTTTTCATGATTTATCTTTGGGGTGTATCCTAAGACGTATCATAACGTAGTATATCACAAGAATCAACAATGATATCCCTGACGGGGTAAGTGTGTTAAAGAAACGAAAAAGCTAGTGAATGTTTATATTATGTTGCCAATAATGTTGCCAATATGTCGCGTTTTGGAACACTTTCATTAACCACCACCCCCCCAAAAATTGTACATCATGTATAATAGTTAAATGAACCGCCTAAACATCACGTTAATGTAGCCTATATAATGTGTAAAGTTTAGTATACTCTAATCCCTTATAGTGATGGCACACGACGAGACACACATTCGGCATATAATGCTGTTTGAATTCAAGAAGAGTAACAATGCCTCTGTAGCCACAGAGAATATCAAAGTAGTTTATAGATATGTTTTAAACATTCATAAGTGTCAACGATGGTTTCTTTCTGGTGACTTTAGCCTTAAAAACTGTGATGGCATGGGCCGACATGTTGGAATTAATATTGATGCTCTGAAGTCACTTGTTGAGTCTAACACAAGGCAACACACTCGTGAAATGCCCCTGAAAATGCATGTCTCTCATGAAAAAATACGTAATCATCAAAGGATTGTGGGAAAACTCCATAAAGAAGGTGTTTGAGTGTCTCACGAACTCCGATGATGAAAAATGGATTCTCTATGCGAATATTAAAGGCCAAAAAAATGGCTCAGTCCTAGACAAAACCACTTCCGACCCCAAAGCCTGGACTCCATTCGCAGAAAGTGATGCTTTGAATTTGGTGGG
>NW_013665869.1:590770-603304 GCF_000517525.1 Limulus polyphemus | reverse complement strand
TAATAAATGTTTTGTTTGATATATAAGTTGTTCGGGTTTTTTCATATAAAAAAGGGCCATTAATTTCTTGACCACCTAATATTTTCCGGATAGTTTTTCTGCTAGAAATTACATTTACTACTTACGAGCCAAAGCGTTGTTGACACTTACGCGCAGGTATGACATCCCCAGCTAAACAACCTTGAACCCAATCAAGGCGATTTAAGTGAATCTTTCAACAACGTTCTCGACGTTTCAGAGCTATAGAAACCGTTCAAAAACTGTTCTTAAATTTTGAATAAGAAAACAATAATGAGTTGTTTTTGGTTATTTTAAGCTCTTTCACTCAAACACATACACATGAGTAGCCTTTCGAAAAGACCATCCCCCGTAAGAGCTTTATGTTTCCTTTAGTCATGTTTCAAATTTAAATGTGATTGATCTAATTAATCTTTTCTACATTTATGGTTTTTTGGTGTTAAACATTCGCCCTTAAATAGTGGGCACTCTCGTGTCAAAAATTTAAGGCTTTAAAAGATGTAAAAAAGAAACATTGTGATATTGCTATAAAAACCCAACATGTTTGGCCTGTGAAATCAGTATTGATCGCGTCAAATTTGAACTCGAAAATGGATGCCAACAGAATTCTGTACACAAAAATCAGAATATGAAAAATATAAACATATATATATATTCTGTTACTAAGAAGTAATACGTTTACCCTAAAGATTTATTATATTGTCAAGGACATGGGAAGTAGGGATGCTGAAGATGCAGCAGCACCCCTGGGTCGACTGATTCTTATCATATACAGGGATTTCGATTTTGTTCAGTAGTTTTCAGCAATCCGTCTACAGACATTGTTCCAGCATCAAAGATCTTGTGTTTACCCATGTTTAACTGTGGTACAGAAATTCTTATTCACATTACATTGATCTTTGAGTTCGATGACGAGGAACCCACTTTGAGACTAATAATGGATGGAGACGGCTTGAATGGGTACTGAAGAAAAACTTTAATATAACAGCAAATATACAACGTTTCGACAAGGTTTTGTACCTGATGATGACAAAACCTTGTCGAAACGTTGTACATTTGCTGTTATATTCAAGTTTTTCTTCATTACCCATTCAAGCCGTCTACAGCCATTATTGATCTTTGAGACTAGTCACAAAATACAACAACAAAAAACGCTTTGAATACAAACCATCAAACTTTGCCTCGACTGTAAAAAACAAATTTAGTTCATAATTTTGTATTTCTTTTTATGTTACCTGATGTACTATTATAATGGTATATATTGTACTCTTCAAATATTCATTAAAAATAATAAGTCTAGTCAACTTAATGATGACAAGAGCATTTATGTATTTCATAAACGTTCACTGATAGGCCCAAAATCAGAGTAGACGTTTGTGGTGTTTTCAGGTTAACTGATTTCCTTTTGAGTATTTGGGTAGAAACCACAGAATAATGGGAGGTTCCACAGAAAAATCTATTGTAGAGGCAAAATTTTGAATTTTCTTAACTATGACTGAGTTTGAAGCAAAGAAAGAGACTGGACGCGACGAACAACACAGTGTAACAATATTTATTATCAACAAACGCAAAGTTAAAAGAAATTGTATTGTGTAGTACCTTTGCTGGAGAGCTTTCAGACGGTAATAAGTGTGTAGAGTCAAGACACACGATAGTGTGTTGTGCGGCCAAAACAACCTACAAGACACACTGTGTGTTATTACCAGGAGTGATTTTCGACTTTCTGTAGCTCGGAACGTGGTAATCAAAACTAGCATATATTTTCAGTGATTGAATTTTTTCCTTTTTTTTTTCTTCGCACCAAAAATACGGAAACTTCATACTTATCTTTTATGGGTTTTTTTTCAAATTTGGTCCACTGATAGATCGATACAGCCTTACACTAAAGTGTCAAATTTGGTCTAAGTATAAGCCACATATGCAAAGCTCATCAACAAAAACAGCTCAAATTTGACCAAAATTTTTGAGCACGCCTACGCAAAAAGTCACGTGAGCTGATGTCTTAAAATCTTTACTGCAGCTTCACCTAAGAGTAAAAGTGGACCGTTCTAGTTTTTTGTCATTTGGATTAAATACGACTGATTTAGAGTAGTAAAACAACAGGGTGAAAGGACGTGCAAGATACATAAGTATTGGTTAGGCCAAGGAAACTAGATTAGCAGCTTCTAGTTCAAATTTTCAAAAGAATCATACGGGTAGACGGTTATTATTCATTGCCGACTTTTAAGAATAAATTTGTTAAATTTTATGAAATTCTCCTAATTAAAGAGCGTTCACCTTCACGTAATATTAGTGCAATTAGCGTAAATAATTATGCTTGATACGGCTGTACCGAATGCATGTGGGTGATGACAAAAACTGTTAATCTAGATTCCATGGCGTTACTCTAAAGGAAGTTATTAACACTATTTTAGAGAGGAAACTACCACCATATATTTTAAAGAATCTGGTTGGTTCTGTAAAGTATAAGTCTGTTCTGGATAAAAGTGTTGTGATTCTAAAGCTAATGTTGGTTACTATCGAGTATCACTTTCTTACTTGCTGTGGTTTGTTAGTGTGCCTGACTAATTAATGAATGAATATTTGCTGTAAACTTCTTATCAATGCTATAAGTGTAGCTACCTATTTGGCCGCAAATTTTGATATTATTTCTTTAATTCGCACGCACATTCCTTTTTTCGCTTGCACTCTTTTACTCACCTGAGGTGTTTTTGATTAGATCTAAATAAGATATCATATATTCTATAGCAATGTTAAATCTATCACACACTGGGAAGACATGGCATTATATACTAAAACAACAATGCCATGACTGATGGTCACTCTCACTTCAAAATATGGGATTTTGTATCCTTGGAGCATCCCTTTGCTTGCCAATGTTTTTTAGATTCCTGACACTTTTAGTGGTTCTGACTTAGCTGATGTTGGGGTACTGTGGTGATATCATCATCGACTGGGTGTTGGCTAGGCTAGGTTTGGGTGCCCAAAATGGCGCAACCTTGAAAGGACCCTCTCCTGATGGCCTGCTGCACATTGGTTGGGCTGGGTAGCTCCAGAAACTTCAGGGTCAGTTTGTTGGCAGACTTGTTCAGCTCTCTTACATCAGATGCACCATCCAGCAACTTGTCTTCATTCGGAAATGTCACTGAACAGAAAACTAAAAATATTATTCTCTCTTGGTACAAACGTTTACAGGTTGAGCAACACTACAACAAGAAACATAAACACAACTGGCTTATTAAGATAACGAAAAGGATTAAATATTTGATCTTAAATAGAATAGTCAGAATTGAAGTTTAAGGTCAACCAAATTTCGATTGTTCAGAGTTGTAACATCCTAATTACAACAACCCTCTGTCCTAAAATTTCTGTTAGAAACAGTGATAAACCTATGATTGTGATCAAATAACATTTATATAGACTTATGCGTACTCACTTATATATCACCTGTATATCACTTTAACCTGTGAAAATCCCAGTCTTTAGATTCACCACGTCTCGTATTTGTTTTGAATTTTGCGCTAAGTTACTCGAGATCTATCTGCATTAACCATGACTAATTCAGCAGTGGTAAAATACAGGGAACGCCACCACCTGTTCTTTTTACAAACAAATAGGAGGATTGCCTCTCATATTATAATGCCCCATGGCTAAAAGGGCGCGCATGGTTTGTGACGGGGATTCGAACCCGTGACACGCAGATTGCAAGTGAAGCACCCAAACCATTAGGCTATTCCAGGACTTTGATTTAGCTCCAGCTTTGTTATCTACATTTGTCATTGCCATGAAGATAGTTACATTCTTTTCACTATTGTCTGGTCGTATGTTTCTATAGCTACTTTCAATATCGAGGAAATTTGCTTCGTTGTTAGAAAAAATGGTATATTAATTTAGTTTTCGACGAAGTTTGAGAACAAGTGAAACCGGAACTAATCGACATAACATATATAGAAACTTGGATGTGTTCTTTCAAAACTGTTGACGGTCTATTCTTCAACATATCTAATAAAAATATAGGCGTATGAAAGAGACACCCAGTGTCACTGCTGGTAAAATTCTGCATTAAAATTGAAATATTGGGGTTTAGAACAAGTTCATGACGAATAACAACAATATAACGATTGCATGTTCATTGTAAAATGACATAAATCTCCTGTTTGATGTTCAAGTTCGTTAAAGATATTCAATACACGAGTACTGTCTTTAACGTAAGATGGTAAAGTAAGACGAAAAGGTCACATAAGTGTTGTTGACCAGTTTTTGTGTCAGAAGATCACATGAAACTGAAGAGTACGTACGCATGTGTCGAAATTAGTTTTGTAACTTCAAGTCTTCTGATAACTAGTTCCATTTACTATTGTTTTTCATTAACTTGTTATCCAACTTGCCTAAACAAATTGCTATTCTCCGAGTTGGCATGAACCACAAAGTAACGTTTAGATCAAAATGCAAATGAATCATTAAATTTAAAAACCAGAGATCGTTACAGGAATAAACAAAGAATGGAGAAAAGTGAAAATTGAAAAAGAAAAAATTGCTTATTTGAATAACTAATCTGTATTTAAAGCGCTAGATCAGAGATTCTGAATGTGTGGTGCACGGGCTTCCTTCAGGTGGTTCTTGGTTTGCTTGCTTTGCTTTTCTGAATTTCGCGCAAAGCTACACGAGGGTTATCTGCGTTAGCCGTCCCTAATCTAGCACTGTAAGACTAGCGAGAAGGCAACTAGTCATCACCACCAACCGCCAAGCTACTCTTTTACCAACGAATAGTGGGATTGACTGTAACATTATAACGCCTCCACGGCTGAAAGGGCGAGCATGTTTGGTGTAACGGGGATTCGAACCCGCGACCCGCAGATTACGAGCCGAGCGCCCTAACCATCTGGCCATGCAGGGCCGGTTCTTGGTAAGGTTGCATAATTAAAGAAAGGAAGCGGCAGCACAGTGCATAGATTCTATTGTGGTTCGCCGAGATAAAAACTAAATTCAGGATGTGTATGAACATAGAAGTGTGAGAACCACTGCCTTCAATATTCTTCGATTCTCTTATCTAATGTTTAATGACTTTTTAGAATTAATGAATTAATTCGATCCACAATAAATTCAAACACTTTTTAATTAACTGATTATTTTATTTTTGTGATTTCTAATTCTGATGTACTGTTGTTGATTTAGCGCAAAGCTACACAACGGGCTATGTGCGACCTGTCAACCGCGGGGGAATTGAACCCCGGATTTTTGCATTGTAAATCCATAAACTACTGCTGACCCACAGCTGGATCTGTTTGTTTTTAATTATGCACAAAGCTACACAAGGGCTATCTGTGCTCTGCCCACCATGGGTATCGAAACCCGGTTTCTAGTGTTGTAAGTCCGCAGACATACCGCTGTGCCACTGGGGGGCCAGCTGGATCTAATCTACTTAAAGAAATACATTATCATTATTATACATATCACTTAGTGTAACTTGAAGATCGTTGATAATGATGTATAACATGTTTGGTTTATTTCTATGGAATATTTTGTAATTAATCTTATAGAGTTAGTTAAATTGTTTATTGTCTTTTGTTTCTTATGTTGTGTGGGAAACATTCATACTTAATGACTGTTTAGGTGAAAATGTTATGCAGTTATAAATATTTTTTAAATGTGAATTTCTTAATCTTATTCACGTAGAAACTTTCATACAAGTTTTCATTGTTAAATAATGAAATTCAACATGTTATTTTCAACATCTATTTGTTATTTTTCAATTAATTAAGTTCTAAAAAATTTCTAAACTATTTTACATCTTTTACAAGTTAAACATATTATTATACAATTTTTCTTGATAATAAACTTCTCAGTGAGAAAAGTCAATACTGATTCATTATTGAGTATCTAAGAATTTCTTACTGCAGGACATCAAAAAGAAAATGCATTAACAAACCATAAAGTGGAATTACAAATTAAAACCAAAAAATAAATTTAAAAAGTTGAAAACTGATATTTGCTTTAGAGCAAAGCCACATTTGGCTACCTGCCGTGTCTAACGCGGGGAATTGAACCCCGGGTTTTTACGCTATAAGTCCATAAACTTATCATTGACTCACTGGGGGACTGTTGTTTGTTGAACTTAGCGCAGTTGCTATTTGAGGTATGAAGTTGCATGTGATCACTGTCGTGTAAAGCATTATTTGAAGCTACAGCACACCTGATATTTTCATTAATGCAGCTGAGAGAATGTTTTCAGTTTTGACATTAAAATATTCAGCAGGTAGTAGAAATTGATGGAAGAGAGGGTAAGAATAATGTCTAGGCTCATTCATTGAATCAAATTGAAATATTCACGAGTATGTGAAATCATTTAAATAAAGTAAACTTCACAAACAGTAACTTGCATCATACCAAGTGTAAGCTTGGTGAATCAAAAGTTTTAGTTGTTTATGACTGAATATTTTCAACCATGCAGTACAAAGTGCAGTTGAAATACATGAAGGTGCAAGTACAGGATGCAAGTTATGTACAGCCATAGGCAAAAAAGTAACCTGAGCTTTATTTTTCGCCCAAAACAAAATAGAAGCAGTGTCTCTTAAAGACAATTTTTTCAACTTAGACGTCTTTGCTCCATTGATCAGACTTTTGAAGCAGCCCTGAAGATGTGACCATTTATTCCTGGATAGACACTATCCACCCAGTACACTAAAGTCAAGCATGATGTTTTCTCCATCCCTTGCAATGACGGCCTTAAACCTAGTGTGAATATAAACAAAATTGACGACATTCTTCTATTTTTATCAGGTCATCTTCTAAACAATTGAATTCACAGTGCAACTTCTCCGAACCTTAACCCTTAATCCATGATCAAAGTCTGCTTTTCATTTGAAATACCAAAATTCTTAAATCACAAACTTTTACGCAATTTTAGTTCACTTGCAAATTAAACCCCACAATGGCACTTGTAGGGCTTTGCTTAAGGATGTTGATCTCATTGTCATGACAAAAGCCATTGATGTGTGACATTAGTAAAGCGCTCTTTCATGACAGTGCCACTGCCTGTGAAATCCTTGACAAGTTAGAATAAAAACTGAAGGTGTAGCAAGATTCCTTCTCCGGGTTGATACCAGCAAGTCAGAACATCTCACACATAACTTGTAGTTGAGGTATCTGCGCATGATGACCTCTTCAGTGTTTCATCTTCTTGGTGAGAAGGAAGGAATTTGGACAAAATACCTTTGAGCTATGTTATGTATGATGGAAATCAGTGCAGGTACTTATCACATCAAGTACATCAAGGAGGAGACGAAGAAATTTCAAAATGCAGCACTAAAGATCTACAGATAATTTCAGGTGGGAAACTTCAAGGTAATATGTTAATCAATGAAGTTCGATTGCATTTGGACCAGAACTGTGATAACAATGAAAGTATTCAGATAAGAGAAGTGGCTCAGACCTTACAGTCATTGCAGCTGTTTTGTTCACTGTCACATAGATCTAACAAAAGATCTACTAAATGCAAAACAATTTAGCTGGAGGTCAATCGAGCTCTATCTTATGACTGTCAACCTGTAGAAGATCGTTTTATAGCATTTGTGATGAAACGAATGGCATAGAAAAAGGCATGTACAAACAGGTGAAAGAACAACTTAGTGATTAGACGCTAATTCTGAAGAGGAAGGTTCTTGGAAAAAGTGATGCAGACACACAGATGAAGAAGTTGTTACACTATGAACTATATTTGCTTAAATGAATCTGACAACAAAGGAATGGAAATTACTCTGTGGAAACAAATCCGCAATGCTGAAAAACAAAACAAAAACGGTTATCAGGAATGGCTAACTACCATGTCAGAGATTGTTGATAAAATTCAAGCCGTTGTTTATTTGATGGGTTTCATTAGGACACATAAACCATTGGATAATAAAGCCAGTGACAATATCGCAGAACAACTCTTAAGAACAATTATACAAGAAACCCTATGTTCGGAGGTGAATTTAGTGACATGGCATGTAAAACCTAAATGGATGTAGTGCGAGCCTCAAAAGTGCCGAGATCGATAGGAGTCTATCGGATATAGTTTGTAAATGTGCATAATTGTGCATACATTTTAATGATGTGTATCTGGGTGCTTTGTATGCAGTAATGAGTTTTGTATTGTTTGTAGTTTATTGATGTTTATGCTGTGTATTGATGCTGTGTATAAACATTCAATTACTAGGAGTATGTGTATTTTATAGATATTAAGTTAGACTCCTTACATAATTCGTACTTTGCCAAACTTTGGTGAGAATATTATTTATGTGTTTAACTCACATTAATCATTGATTAATTCTAGGAATTTGGTTGATGTTATCATATATAGTTTGGGTGGGTCCTTTTTTAGTTTTGCGAAGACTACTAATTGATTTTGGGGACATTATTTTAATACGGTATTTCTGGCAATATTGTACGATATTATATAATTGGGATTGTAAATTTGTTGCTGCTATCGAGGGTGTAGGAGCACTTTTCCAGACTGCAACATCATCAGAAAATTGTGAAGCGAAGCCTAGGTTTGGATCCTTAAAGAGCATATTGCTTGCATACATGATGAATGAGATATGGCTAATTACCCCTCCCTGAGGAACACCTGCTTCTGGATTAAAAGGCTCCGAGGGAGTTCCTCCTATACTTATTTTGCATTTTCTGTTCTCCAGAAAGTTTGATAGGTAGCGAATAATATCCCGCGGCAGTTCCATTTCTGACATACCGAACTTGAAACCATTGTGCCATACAGTGTCGAATGCTTTCTCAATATCGAGAAAACATGCGAAAGTGCATTCTTTCTTATTAAAACTATCTATGATTGTTTCTGTTAGTCGAACTAGGTGGTCTGTAGTCTGTCTAAATTTTCTAAATATGTTTTAGATTTCTGGCAGTTTTGAAGTGATCTCCAGGAATGTGGAGAGTTGGTTACTGGTTATTCTTTTTAAGGTTTTGTCTACACAGCTGGTCAGATTGATTGGGACCGCGGTAGCTATTTGGTATATTCGCTGGCTTTCCTTCCTTGTGTAAAATTTGTACAATCCCTTGCTTCCAAGAAACCGGGATGTGTCCTGGGCTTAGTGATGAGCTGAAAAAAAGCTCTAAGGTGTTCAAACAATCTCCGAGTTCCTTTTTTTTGAGGAGGATAGTTTGAATGTCGTCTTCGACCTGGACCTTTGTTTTTGTTGCTTTAATTGCTTATTTAACTTCTATTTCCGTTATGTTTTTTTGTCATTTGGTGTGTTACATGATTTTCGTTTGTTTGATCACCGTGTATATTAGCAGAGAATTGTGGTGTGTATAGATTTATGTTTTGTATTACATGCTTGTTCACCTAATTAAAGAAGTTTGTATTCATGTCTAGTTCATTGTTTTTCCGGAAAGTGTGTTGTAGGTGTTCTTTAAATGTTTCCGCTTTTCCAAAGTTCGTGTGTGCTAAAGTTTCATGTGCTTCTAGATGCGGGTAATTTCAGTTTGTGTTTCCTGAATTTGGGAATCGTTTTAAGCGTGTCACAAATCATTTTGTTTGTTTGTTTTTAATTTCGCGCAAAGCCACACACGGGCCATCTGTGCTACTCGTCGGTGATTTAGCAGCGATAGACTAGCGGGAAGGTAGCTAGTCAACTCTTCAGCTATTCTTTTATCCACGACTAATGGGATTCACCGTCACCTTATAACGCTCTCACGGCTGAAAGGGCGATAATGTTCGGTGTGACGGGGATTTGAACCCGTTACTCTCAGATTGCGAGTCGAGGGCCCCAACCACTAGGCCATGTTAAATTAGTTACGGCACCACTATAATCGAAACAAGTTCAATAAGAAAGTAATCGAATTACTGATTGAATTTAACATTAACATAATTTGTATAAAACGAATAAAATTCAATTATCGTACAACACTCACTTCTGTTAGTGGTATACAATAAATGACTAAAATATCAATAACTTAAAAAAACTGTTAAATGAAAAGTTTATTATGGTGTATAAAAATGTATTTTTAATCTTTTAATGTACTTTTTTGTTGTTGTTTCAGAATATTTGTGCAATTTTATTCATGGGAATATCTGCGCCAGCTGTTCCTAGGTTTAAACTGACAGGTTAGGGAGAAGGCATTTAGTCAACAGCACCCATCATCAACTCTTAGGGTATTCTTGTTTGACCGTCGCTTATATGGCACATTCATGGCCCCAAGTGCGGAACACATTTTTGCGGGAGTGGACCAGGAACCATGAACTCTCGGATTCACAGTCCGAGCGTACTAACCACTAGGCCATTTATAAGTGTTTGTTTGTTGTATAGCAAAGCCACATATGGCTATCTGCTGTGTCCACCATGGGAAATCGAACCCTGGATTTTAGCGTTGTAAGTCCGTAAACTTACTTCTGTCCCACTGGGGGACATCTTTAAGAGAAAATAATCCAAAATTCATAATATTTCTTTTTAGATACCATAAAATAAAACATTTTGCTTTACTGTCTATTATACTTAACAATGAGAGAAAATGTGGATTTTTATATCTGATAAATTCTAAATATCAATAAAAGAAGCACAAGACCTGAAAATATCGCATAAAGAACGATCCATTCTTTCATTAAAATCAGTACCTTGTGCCTGACGTAATGTCGTGTCATCTAGAGCTTGAATTGCAGCTATTTCACGCTGAAAGAACGCTACAATCGCGGCTTTGCACTGCTCATTGATTATTACATTTGGTACGTGATTATCTGAAAGTTATTTATGTTTCATGAATTCTTTTTTCATTTATATGTGACCATTAGTTCCCGGCAAACTTACGGATACTCTGTGCAGCAGAACTATTTCTGTATGTGCATCGAACTTGGATTTTGAATCTGATGCAGATTTTTGGCACTTTCAAATAAACTAGTCAGTTTTCATTAAATTAAAAAAAAAACGTTATAATATGTGAATGATATTAACTTCATACGCTCGCTAGCAAACATCTACAGTAAAACAATAAATACATAGCGAAAAAAATTATGTTGATTCTAATGACTGTTCCCTCGACACTGTAAAAGAATGTTGAAAGTAATGTTTAAAAGAAGCTTGTTCGTCAGATATGCTCTTCTATATAGAGGTCACGGTGTTTATAAGAAATACGGTTGCATGCTCCAAAAATATAAATGTCATAAAATATACCACAAAACCTGAGACAAAAAAACAACAACAAAACCAGCTAAAATGTACCAGACTGCAGGATTTTGCGCCAAGATTTTCCAGGATGGAGTAGAACATTTAAATACACCAGTTTATTTAACTCTGCTAAGCCATTGTGAATTCTGCTAAGCCTTTTGATCCATAGTGAAAATTTGCGCCTCCAATTAAACAAGAAACATTGATACTGTTACGACAACGCAGGTCACGTGACGATTGTATCACGCCACTTCCTTCTCTAACCTTCATGAAGTGTCGGGAGACTACTAGATTGGGGTAGTCTTGTATATATAAGACCGGCCAAGAAACAACGTAAGGTAATGAGTAATAGAACTGCGGACTGAGTAAGAATATTGTTGAGCACGTGAGAAGTTCGTTGTGAATTATAGCGTTTGTTATAGAGCGACTGTTGAATTCATTTGTATTCAGTTGTTGAAAGTTGTATTCAGAAAGAATAAACCAGTTTTATTTAAGAAAGAACTTGTATCGGTAAAATTCTTCGGGAAGAATTTTTACGGAAAATTAACTAACGAACGGAGACGTAACAAATTGATGTCAGAGAGTGGGATGGAAAAGAAAAAAAAAGGAAACGAGAAGCGGCAAATCAAACTACAGCTTAGCAGATTTGATGGCGGCAATACAAGAACAGCAAAAGAAACAAGAAGAACGAGAGAATAAACAAGAAAAGAAACAAGAAAAACGAGAAAAGAAACAAGAACAGAGATTACAGCAGTTGTTGGAGGAGAAAGAAAATAAACAAGAAGAGAAATTACAGCAGTTTTTTGGGGAAAAAGAAAAGAAACAAGAAGAAAGATTACAGCAGTGGCAAGAAAACCTACACCAATGGCAGCTCGAACAGCAAAATAAACAAGAGAGATTACAGCAGTTGTTGGAGGAAAAAGAAAAGAAACATGAAGAACGAGAAAAGAAACAAGAAGAGAGATTACAACAGCTATTGGAGGAGAAAGAACATAAACAAGAAGAGAGACTACAACAGTGGCAACTGGAACAAGAAAGGAAACAAGAAGTACAAATGGAAAACATTAGTAAATTTAAAAGCGAATTAGATACATTAAAGAATGATTTATTGTCTTTCACACAAGGAGGATATATTAACCATGGACCTAATCAGCTAAACCCTAATGCAAACATTTTTAGTCCTACCAGAAGTCAGATTCCAGACATGAGTGTCAGCAATAGGGGTGATCCAGTACGAAGGAATTCGATGGGAAGGCACCGTGGGAAGCATATGGAGCACAATTTGAGCTACTGGCAAAAATAAATGGATGGACAGAAAAGCAGAAAGCAGTGTACCTGGCAATGAGCTTGAAATGACAACCAC
>NW_013665869.1:583763-589770 GCF_000517525.1 Limulus polyphemus | reverse complement strand
CACTCTTCTATATATATATATATATATATCACAGTTACATTAACTTTTTTGTTGTTCTTGTTGTTCAAGCAACATAAAATATTTTGGGCCACTTGTACTGCAAACTTATTATTTTTCATAAGGATTTTGGACTGGCAGAGGCCACTTTCAAAAATTTAATCTCTCATGTAATTTGGAGAATGAGTCTATTGACAGTATTAGGCCTATGTTTGGATTGTTTCCTGGATAAGCCATAACGTCACTGATCAGACTATACTTGTATTAAACCATACAGATTAACCCAAATTTCATCTCTCACCCATTAAGCGAAGTGGTATGTTTAATAAACATCTACCTTGAATGTACACATGACTTGTATCTGTAGACAGTGTATATTTTGGCGGCGTCCCTGTATAACCTGACTGGCCAGCAAGCGACATTAGAATGTCATATATGATTATTTCAACTTATAAGAGTATTTAATATTGTCAACATTCCAAATTTAAAGCTGTCAAACTGTCATGCCAACTTGTCTAGGTGAAATGCCTTCCAAAAAAAGACACACACATATATACTTTGAAACTAGATGTAAAAATTTACGCCAGTTCGATGTCGCCCACGGTAACTTGATATATATATACAAATTTTACTTACTTGTGGAATGTAACACCCTCCACTTTCGACTCTTGGTTACGATATGTGTAACAGTTGATGTCATAGCACTGTGTTCCCTTCGTTCTTTCGAGTCTTGACTTAGACGGACGACCGTCACTCTCAGCCATTTTACATTGTCTGCCAATTCGAACTTCAACACATAGCAATGGCGGCCGCGTGTGCCCTTGCCCCTTAATGATAAATAGTAGTGACTGGCCAATCTAATGTTATTTATATCTATGAAGGTGACGGTCAAATCCAACTATTCTGTCAGACAATAGTAACCCAAGCGTTGTTAGTTGATGTTGTTGACTAGCTGCCTTATCTCTAATCTATTAGTTCTATAAATATTAATAATTTCCTCATCAGCTAGTAGAAAGAGCAAGCATCATTTACTAACAAGGAAATTGCAACCAAGTTTGTTTTTTTAAATCCATTTTAGTTTACCATAATTTTTACTAGGCGAAAATAAGTAACATTATTTTATAATATTTTCTTGCTAACAAATTTGTACATAATGAAAGTAAATTGTTAAAGTTAGAAAAAATTATACAATGTATTTCTGTCATTCTATTGCCCTGAATAAAAGATTGTTTATTTGTTTGTAGTTAAAAGCATAAAGATATACACTGGACTATCTGTTCTGAGCCCACTAAAGGTAGCCAAACCCGGTTTTTAGCGTTATAAGTCTTCAGACGTACCACTAAGAATAAAAATTTCTCGCATATTACTTGCACAGATCCAAAACTGCTATAATAGTAACCCTTTAATCTGCTTCTTGAAACAAAGAGCAATGGCCTAAAATTAATATTTTGTGTTTGAGCTCCTATTTTTTAATCATCTTGTAGAAGGGTATAACGAATTATATTACTAAACATAAAATTCTAGTTAACATTATGAAAACATTTCTTTTTCTTTCAGTTTATCGTTTATTTTCTTATACTGCAGACTATTAGTTCTATCATTGCATAGAAACGCAGCTTACAGATTGTAGTTTATTCTCACTTTGGTGTTTCTTGGATTAGTACAAATATATATGAATGAGCCCTGAAAAAAATATTAAAAAGTAACCTGAAACATATTTGCCACATACTTTCAACATGTTATTAATGTTATTAATCCCTCGATATATATATATATATAATGATATATATAATAAAATGATATATTAAAACAAGTCAAACGTATATACAAATGTTCATTACACTGTTGGTTGTCACAGTCGTATCTAGAGCTTTACGTAATTGGCTATTTGTCGTGTAAGTCCACATGGGCTGGTTCAATTACTTTAGAACACAATTATCAAGAAAAGTTATTCTTCTCTGCTCTGTTATTACAATACAATCTGTGATAATTTCACTTTAAAACGCCATTATAAGCTCTTTATTGCTAAACTCACCATCACGCATTCTAGATCTAAATAATAATCTTTCGACGCGTATTTATATCCCAACAGAAGTCTAAAACATTCCACGCAATACTAGATATTCTGATTCAGTAATGCTCAATTAAAACAACAAGGAAAATTAAAAAAATTCTGGTAACATGATACAACAATATAACAATCGCGAACTCATAATAATTGAAAATACATGCTACACACCGTATGATTCGTAAATAAGTACACAAACAAGTAAGTATGACACCCATATTATATAAACTATCCAAATCATAGCGCTCACATGAAACATAAACTGAAACGTCATGTATACCTCACAACTGCACGTGGTTTTGAGCACAAGCAGCTTCATCATGTCACGGGAACAGAACTATAAAGTGATTTCGGATTTGAGTTTTAACCATTTTTATAGGTTTTATTTTCGTAAAAAGAAAGGAGCTGAGAAATGTACTAATCTTAAACTCATTTGAAAATTACCCACTATATGAGTAAGAGTCTGGCTCGCGAAACTACACTGTATATGATATATACGCTAAACCTTCGACACATCTTACTGAACAAAATCAAGCACCTTCGTGAAACCGACTGCTTCGACTTATTTTTTTTCCACTAAAAGAAAAATATTGGCACATGACGACCATTAGTATGAAAAAGTAGTGTTCAGAGAGTTATTGACAAATACTATATATATATATACTTGCAAGTATATATTTACCGAATAAGCTACTTATTGGCCTATATTTATTAGGATTCCACTTAATTTCTTATGTTATGTGAAGTTTAAATAAGCCAACATATTGGCCTATCTGGCTTTTCACGTGTATGTGTTTTTACAGGTTCATCTTTTATTTTGATTTGTTTTTTTACTTGCATTGCTCAAGGTAACTAGCATGTATGTAATTTTGTATGTATTGAAACTTGACGCTCATCCAAGTAGATGACAAAAAAAAAAAAAAACGAATGAAAAGATAGAACCTTGTAAATTATACGCCGCCACGAGGCCTCTGGCAACGTATCTGGCGTGCTGTTTGACTTGGTTGATAACAATTTCCTAAAGCATAACTATCGAAACACTACTTGATAGACGTTCTCATTGAACGTAAATTGTACATAAAAATTGTAATAAAATAAAATAGTAACAAATTAACATAATGTTTTCCGTTTGATTTAAAAGTTTTATTACATACAAAAACATATAAATGTGACTTCATCAACCATAGCACAGTAATTTGAAGTATCGAAAACTTATATGATAATATGAATAGGTGTACAGGGTTTCTTGAAACAGTATGTTTTTTATCTTGATAAAAAATAAAAAGTTTTATCTATTTTCACTGAATACGATTTACCTGACTTATAATAGCGTCCAGCTGATTATGATACTAGTTCTAAATAGTGATTAACAAAGGTAAATATTTCTTTCAGCAGTACTATTATGCATATAAAATTAAGTACCATAAATTATGCAGAATTTCACGCTACCTGCTCGTGAATAAATCACTATCATGTAATAAAATACACTCAAAAAGTAATTATGTTTACAAGTGAGTCAAAGTGAAAAGTCACCGGGAATTGATATTTTTCTTCAAGAATCGGGTTTTATGTGGTAATAGGAATATACAAATTGTTAATGTGTGTCTGTTTCTTTGTACGTGTATTGAACTGTAGAGGGCGACAAATTAATAGTTTATTGTTTTTCTTTCAGACTTGAGATACAAGTTAATCATTATTTACTTTCTAAGTTGACTTCAGTAAATACGTCCATTTTATATCTTTTTTCCTGAGTATTAAGTTTTCTATATTTTCCAACAAACTGTCTGATCTCTGATCGTTCTTTTGGTCAAATGACCTGAGATGATCAAGGTACACCCTGGACTACAATTTCAGCTTGTTTTGAATTTCGCACAAAGCTACACAATGGCTATCTTTGTTAATCATACCTAATTTAGCGGTAATATGCTAGAGGGAAAGCAGCTAGTTAACACCATTCATCGCCAGCTCTTGGGCTACTCTTTCACCAACGAATAGTGGGATTGACCGACATATTATAAGTTTTCACGACTGAAAGAGTGGGCATGTTTGACGATGGTGATTTGAACCCGTGACTCGTAGATTACGAGTCGAGCGCCCTAACAACCAGGACATGCCAGGCAATAAATTAAGGAAGACCAAAAATAAAGTGAAAAAAAGTTAAAAGATAAACTGGAGAAAATGCCAGGTCACATTTTCAGTCTGTAATACTAAAAGTAACATGTTACGTATGTGTGTTTCATTTTTTTCAAAGCCATTTATTAAAATGAAATCTATATTTATTTGACCGTAAAATCATTATTAGTCCTATATTGTGCGTTTACGAAGTTGTCCTCTTTGTTATAATATTAAATTGCTGTCAAGATAACTCTTTTTTTTAAAATTTGAATCACATCCATGGTATTGGAGATGACAAGGTACTATAATTAGTCACCCATATCTGTTTTTCTGAGCTGAGAACAGAGTATGACATAAAAACATTTGTATGTGTACGTTACAATAAACGTAGACAACAGTACCTTTCACGTATAGAAACAACTGAATACTTCCTATCAGAAAAGTCATTTTCAAAATTAATCATGAGAAGCTTTTTACTCAATGTATGGTGTAACTTGTGTGTGTGTGTGGCCATGCAGGACGCGGCTGTTACCTGAGTACAGAAAAAGGACATGAGCTTGTTGTGGATGCGGCGAAGCGTGTACAAGCCACGAAAGATTAGAAATGTGATAGTTAGTGTTTCCGATAGGGCAAATGAAAGATACATATATATATATAAATGTTCGTTCTTGTCAGTAAACTCATGCTCAACTGTTCCAATACTTTATGATAGTAGGTAGAAGGACATTTTGTCAAGTAGATGTCCTGTCTGTCTAAGTCTGAAGTAAAAAATTAAATATTTCAAAACAAAAACAGAAATAACAGTTAAATGTTTCAGGCAAATGACCATTCATTGAGTCTTTTTCAAATGTATTTTAAACTTTTCATAGTAGAATTACAAATATAAAATTTATAAAAAAATCGAATAAAATTAAGTTATTATCATAAAAGACATTTTTGAAGCAGAGCACAGAGTGATAAAAACTCTAGTAATTTATTTACAAAACATTGCAAAGACACGGTGTATAAAGCCTATGAGCCTCTGCAGTTAAAAGGCAGAACCAGATTAAATCCACAGTGGGCTCATAGGCAATTTCAGTTTTGTGCATCCTTCTACACAAGCCCTCTTCTTTTTTTCATTGAAATTTTAACAATCAGAGCAAACTTTCACCAAATATAATGCTTCTAAAATATTACAGTGTCCAACTTTTAAAAAAATTATAGGACAAAGTAAAGTAAGAAAGTGCCCTTCGATAAATTGGCCACTCCTGTATTTCATCAGTTATGAAATAATCATCCAAGGGCGGTTTAAGGCGGGGGCCCTGGCTCAAGAAAAGGACCGCTATAAAAAAATAACAATGACGCGTCTTCATTAAAAAAAAAAAGAATTAGTAAAAATCAGTCGACCAAATCTACTTATTTTTGAAGAGAGAGAGAGAGTTTGTGTGTGACGTTAGTAGAACTGTCGTAAAGTGCAGAGATTTGATTGGTTTGCCTTCGAATAATATGACTAGGTGTAGCCCTGCTCTGACCTAGCATATTTACATACAATTTGCAATGCAAATATGTTAGGGCTAAGGAAGGTTTGGTTTGGTTTGTTTTGAATTTCGCGCAAAGTTACACGAGGGCTATCTGCGCTAGCCATTCCTAATTTAGCAGTGAATTTAGCAGTATAAGACTAGAGGGAAGGCAGCTAGTCATCACCACCCACCGCCAACTCTTGGGCTACTCTTTTACCAACGAATAGTGGGATTGACCGTCACATTATAACGCCCCCACGGCCTGAAAGGGCGAGCATGTTTGGGCTAAGGAAGGCTATACCTAGTCACACTATTAAATGATAGGCCT